>NW_024423675.1:66650741-66759567 GCF_017311325.1 Ursus maritimus | reverse complement strand
ATAGATCTCCATTCATTCCACTCATTTGTTGACTGACAGTTTGTTTCCATTTCTTAGCTATTTTGAATAATGCTTCAATGACATGGGAGTGCAGATATCTCTTAGACATACTAATTTCAAATTTTTTGGATTTATGCCCAGAAGTGGAATTTCTGGATCATATGGTAGTTCAATGTTTGTTTTTTTAAGATTTTATTTTTAAGTAATCTCTATGCCTAATGTGGGGCTCAAACTCACAACCCCAAGATCAAGAGTCACACAGTCCACTGACTGAGCCAGCCGGGCGCCCCCAGTGTTTAATTTTTTTGAGGAACGTCCATACTGTTTTGTATACCAATTTACATTCCATTTCTGCACTATTATTTTATTTTATTTTATTTTATTTTATTTTATTTTATTTTATTTTATTTTATTCTATCTTATTTTATTTATTTGAGAGAGAGAGCGAGAGAGAAAGCACAAGCAGGGGGAGAAGCAGGCTCCTCACCGAGCAGAGAGGCCAGTGTGGGGCTCGATCCCAGGACCCTGAGGCTATGACCTGAGCGGAAGGCAGACGCTTAACCGACCGAGCCACCCAGGTGCCCCTACATTCCATTTCTGTACCAATTTACATTCCTACCAACAGTTTTTCCACTTTCTTGCCAACACTTATGTCTCCCCCCGCCTTTGGAGTGTAATTGACATTCAATGTTATATTAGTTTCAGGTGTGCAACACAGTGATTGGACAATTCTATATATTACTCAACGCTCACCAGGTTAAGTGTAGTCACCAGACAATGTTATGACAATATTATTGACTCTATGCCCTATGCTGTACTTTTCATTTCTGTGACTCATTTATTTTATAATGAAAAGTTTGTACATTTTGAAGCCCTTCACTTATTTTGCCCATACGCACCCCCGTTCCTTCTCGCAGCCACCAGTTTGTTATCTGTATTTATGAGTGTGTTTCTGGTTTTCCATCTGCTTTTTTCTTTTGTTTCTTAGATTTCACATGTGAGTAAAATCATATGGTGTTCAAAACAGAAACAGTAATTTGAAAATATGGATGCACTTCTATGCCTCCTGCAGCATTCAGAACTCTGCCCGTTTTTTAATTGGATTGTTTGTTATTTTGCTATTGAGTTCTTTATGTATTTTTGATATCAACCCTTATCTGATATATGATTTGAGGGTATTTTTTCTCATTCAGGTTGCCTTTTCTTTGTGTTGATGGTTTCTTTGACTGTGCAGAAGTTTCTTAGTTTGATGTAATCCCACTTATTAATTTTTACTTCTGTGGCTTATGCTTTTGATGTCTTATCCAAAAAAAATCACTGCCAACACCAAAGTCAAGTTGCTTTTCCCCTGTTTTCTTCCAGGAGTTTTATGGTATCAGTTCTTTAAGTCTTTAGACCATGTTGAGCTAATTCTTTTGAGTTATGTAAGATAGGATCCAATCTCATTCTTCTGCATGTGGTTATCCATTTTCCTGACACCGTTTATTGAAGAGACTATCCTTTCTCTATTGAGTCTTCGTGGCTGCCTTGTCAAGTATTAGTTGACTACTGAGTATGCGGGGATTTATTTCTGGGATCTTGATTCTTTCCATTGGTCTCTGTGTCTATTTTGATGCCAGTATCATACTGTTTGATTATAGTTTTGTAGCTGATAAAGGAACTTTTCAGCTTTTCATGTCTGTGGATCCTGCTCCTGGGCTCCCAGGGAAGCTGTTCTTCAATGTTTACCAAGGTCAGAATGACTTGGCAAAACCTCAAAGCCGGGCTCTATTTCTGCCCCAGGGCATACATTACATGTCTGCTTTGTTAAAGAAAACAACAAAAAGGAGCATTCTGAACATACAAGATAAGAAAAAGGAAGAAACCTCCCTGGTTCCCATAAGATTAAAGTCATACAGCCCTGCATATACTAGAGGCTTAAGATAAGGTCTGCCACTTTCTGAAACGTCCTTTGTTTTGATTTGTAACTTTTTAATGTAAAAAAATGTGTATAATCCTGCCCCAAATGTTCCTTCCCTGGAGCACTCTCTTCTTTGTGAAGATCGTGTATCCTGGCAGCTGCCCTAACTTGGGCTTCAATACAACAAATAAAAAAATGAAAGTGGGGGCGGGAGAGAATAATGAGCTTCTGTTTGTTAAGATTCTTACTCATGCTTTTAAAAACATTTTAATTTCTTTGCTTATTAACAAGATCGAGCATCTTAAAATATACTTATTAGCTCTTTTCTTTCCCCCCTTCTGTGTATTTTCTGGCATGTAGTAAATATTCAGTAACTATTTTTAATACCTTATTGACTATCCATTTGTATCACACCCGTTTGTTTTATGGGTTTTTCATCTTAATTCTGTGCAGTTGCTACCTTGTGTTGCATTCGTCAAAATAAAGCATTGATTTCTGTTTGGATTAGAGCAATTGAGACAATTGGATTCAAGGTTCTAAGTAATCACGAATCTATTCACCTGTCAATAATATACAAGTTGCATACTATTCGTGCTACTTTGTTTCTTTAATTAAAACAACAAGAAAGTCGAAGTTGTGTTATTTGTAATAAAAAGAAGGTCCTAGTTTTTTCTAAGGCACGTGCCTGCTTGAGTAGGGTTATGAGGTATGTCTGGATGTGCTGGTTTTTACCACAAGAAATCAGTCCTTTTGTCCAAATTAGTTGTTGAATGACGATTGATTGAATCTTTAATTTGGGGACCGCCAACTTGTAAATAGGTGCCCGACTCTGAAGGAGGAATGAGCGTGTCAACCTGTCATTATTCTCAGAGCTGATTAGAACGTCTTTGTTTTTTAAAGATTAATCTATTTGTTTAGAGAGAGAGAGAGAGCATGTGCGAGTGGGGCTAGGGAGGGTCAGAGGGACAGAGAGAGAGAAAATCTCAAGCAGGCTCCACGCTCAGCATAAAGCCCAACGGGGGGCTCGATCTCACGACCCAGAGATCGTGACCTGAGCTGAAATCAAGAGTTGGACACTCAACTGACTGAGCCACCCAGGTGCCCCTGATTAGATCTTCATGAAAGCATCTGGTGAGCCCCTCTTTCAAGAAAATCATTATTTGTCCCCATTTTACTGGTAAGACTACTGAGGCTCAGCCTGAGCTAAGGGCCCAGGTGTCAAGAGTGATGCACTATAAAGAGCACACTTACCACGAGCACCGAGTGGTGTATAGGATTGTTGACTCGCTCGCGCTCACCACGAGCACCGAGTGGTGTACAGGATTGTTGACTCGCTGTATTGTACTCCTGAAAGTAAGACAGCACTGCATGTTCAGTACACTGGAATTAAAGTAAAAAACTTAGGGGAAAAAAAATGGTGCACTAGAGGAATCCATGTCCTTAACCTACTACTGGAAATCAAGCAACAGGCATCACCGTGAAGTTCAGCGCTGTGCCTTTCACAGACAAAAGACCTCGACGTGGGCCAGTGACTCAAAAGGAAGACCTTCTCTGTGTCCTTAGCCACAGAGGTCAAGAAGCCCGGAGGTAGGCAGTTCCAGAGTTGACCGGCGGCGTCAGGTATCCAGGCTCCTTCCCTGGTTCTGCTATCCTCCTCGTATTTTGGCTTGATATTTAGATTTATTCTCTCATGGTACATGGCCAGAGAAGAGAGGCATTTTGTGTAATTCCTTGCTCTTATCAGGGAGAGAACTTTCCCAGGAGCCATCCTCAGACTTCCTAGCAGATCTCATAGAACAGAGTGGTAGATGGCCAAACAGCAAGACAGCCTCGTGCAACAGTCAGGGTCCTTACAGGAGGGAGGCACTCTCAAATTAGGGTCATCTCAGAGCAGTGTATTTACAGAGAACTGTTTCCAGAGGTGCTGGGGTGGGGACCCACATAGGGCAGTACCCACAGCTGGTACTTCTGGAGAGCCAGCACACCCAGGCCAAAGGGATGAGGGGAAAGAGCAGTTACTGGACCCCGAGGAGGGGTCATGTAGTAGAGACGACCTAGCGAGGAGCAGAGGTACAGGCAGCCCAGGCTGATCTCCGAGGAGAAGGGTCAGCGGACGCTGCGGCCCTGCGTTCATGCTGGGCTCGCCAGCACGGCCGGCGGTCGGCAGCAGATGCCCGCAGGAAGAACGCAGGCAGGGCTTCTCCGTCTTTCCAGGGCAAGGCAGAGAAGGAAGGTGAGTGGGTCGGAAAGGGCCCACAGGAGGGTATGGGGCACAACTGGGAAACTGAGAATCTGGCATTTCTAGCCCAGACACGGGAGCTGGGGAGTGCCAGCGGGCAGCAGGTGCCCCGCAGGCAAGCAGGGTCCCAGCCACAGCCTGCACGAGGGGCTCTCCATCTCCCTGTGTGTCTCCATCTGTGAACCGGCAATGATGCTAATCCCCCCTTCATCTAATCATTGGGGATTAAATGGGAAAATAAAGGTTAAACCCTTAACATACTGCCTGGACTAAACAGTGTCAGCTAGTGTCAGCATTACTATTTTTTATGTCTCCTTCCTAACCCATTCCCCATTTCTGTGCCCTCAGCTTGGCATCCTCATTGCCTTGGGATGTGCCAGCAACCTGTACCGGGGGTTCTGGACCAGCCGCATGGGCATCACTGGGAACTTGTTGGGAATTCACATTCTGAGTTCCAACCTATGGAATCGGGGATGGGGCCCCATGGTGTGCATTCATAAGCCCTGAAGAAGCCTGTGTCTGACTCTCCAGGCGTGCTCCCCAGGCACAGCAAGAGGTGGCCGGCCTCAGGCAGAGGTGACACTGGGGGGCGGGGGGGGGGCTTCGATGTTCCGAACGTAGCTCAACTGTAGAAGGCATGTTCCCTGTATGTGGTGACAGGGGTGCTGGGATGAAATCAGACTCGGGGACACAGCCAAAAATCCTTGGGGAGCCCCAAACCTACTGGGGGAGAGGAACTCCCCCAAAGTCCCAGAGTCCCTGGGAGAAAGTGTGAGGAGGCGGACGTATCCACACAGGAGGGCAGGTGTCACCGGGATGCCGGCACCCTCACCCGGTGCGTGGAGGCGTCGCGGAAGCTGTGGCTCAAAGCCGGGAGTGCCCCTGGAGAACGATGTTCCTAGTCCACGTTGCAGTGTATTCCGTTAAGACATCATCCGACTTGCCCTCTCTTGGTTTTTTGTTCTGGAAGTGAAGGAGGGGTGCCGAGGTTGGGAACTAAACCTGCTCCCCCCCCCCCAGCCTTCTGTGCAAGAGCACCGCCTGCGCCCTGCCCGAGGAAAAGGGGAGAATGGATTTTCTAAGGAAGTCAGTGAATTTTTGATTTACATTAGAACAAAGTTTACGGATCAACTTACATAAAATGCAAACTCTAATTATAAATAAAAATATCGTAAGTATTGCAAGGGCCTGTTTTCTAGGCATTTCAAGCTCATAAAAGAAATGTTTCGTCTGTCGCAAACACAGGTGCAGCCCCGTCTCCCCCGTGTCCACATGGTGGACCTGGAGCGAGCACTAAGTTTATATAAGGGCTGAAAGCCCATCTACAAATGAACTTAGTTTCAGTTGCTAGGTTACTTGGCTTTTATGATAATTTGTGTTTGTGAGAATAACCCATTAGGACTCTTTAAAGTACAGACCTCTTTTCCAGGGACAGCAAGCAACTTAAATTAGTATCGTTTAAAAAAAAAAAAAAAAGGATCTCTTATTGGCCTGTTTTAGAGATAAATCCAGGCAGGTATTTGGCCCCCGGGATGCTGGCAGGAGTGGTGGGTGAGGCATCCGGTGGGGGGTGGGGGGTGGGGATGGTTGGGGGGGTTGGGGATCCAATGGCTTCAGCAATGTTCTCTTTATAGATCCTCAAGATTATTCCCCAAGCTTCTCCTCTATCTTCACATTATTCTTTGCATTAAAAGCAATGATTTAAAATCCCAAGGGCAGAGGCAGTTTATTTATATTTATAAATAGACTTTTCAGTTTTTTAATAGACTTTGTTTTTGAGAGCAGCTTTAGGTTACACCAAAATTGAGCGGAAAGTACAGAGATTCCCCATGTAACCCCTGCCCCCACAAGAGTATAAGGACATGTCACCATTTTAATATCAAACAGAATAGATTCACTGCCCTAAAAATCTTCTGTGCTCCGCATAGCCATCCCTGCCCCAGCCACCTCCAGCAACCACGGGTCTTCTCACCGTCTCCATGTTTCATCTTTTCCAAAATGTCATATAGTTGGGATCATACTGTCTGTAGCTTTTACAGACTGATTTCTTTCACTCAGTCATACACATTTAAGTTTCCTGGATGTCTTTTCTTGAACTGATAGCTCGTTTCTTTTCAGTGCTGAATAACATTGCATTGTTGGGGGTACCACAGTTCTGGCAATCGTGAGCAAAGCTGCTGTATCAACATTGCTATGCAGGGGTTCGTGTGGGCGCAAGTATTCAGCTCATCGGCAAATACTAAAGAGCGCAGTGGCTGGATCATTTGGTAAGAGTGTATTTCTTTTTGTAGGGAACTGCCAGACTATCTTCCAACGTGGTCACACCATGTCGCCACGTGCGTTCGCACCAACAGTCAGCGGGCGTTCCTGTTGCTCCACACCCTCGCCTTTGCTGTGCTCCGAGCTCTGGCGTTTGCTCGTGCTGACAGCGCTGCGGCTACCTCACTGTTTCACCGCATGTCCCTCACGGCGCGTGACGTGGAGCGTCTTTTCACCTGCTATTGCCATCTGTATGACTTCTCTGGGGAGGCGTCTGTTTAGATCTTTGGCCCATTTTCTAAATTGGATTGTTCATGTCGTCATTGTTGTGTTTTAAGAGCTCTTTGTATATTTTGGATAACAGTCCTTCATCAGTTACGTCTTTTGCAAAAATTCTGTCTCAGTCAGCAGCTTGCCTTCTCCTTCTCTCTCTCTTTTTTTTTTTTTAAAGATTTTATTTATTCGACAGAGACAGAGACAGCCAGCGAGAGAGGGAACACAAGCAGGGGGAGTGGGAGAGGAAGAAGCAGGCTCATAGTGGAGGAGCCTGATGTGGGGCTTGATCCCAGAACGCCGGGATCACGCCCTGAGCCGAAGGCAGGCGCTTAACCGCTGTGCCACCCAGGCGCCCCATCCTTCTCCTTCTCTTGACACTCATTCGCTTTTCATATAAAATTAAACTATCTTGAAAATCTTCGAAAAATGGATTCAACAACTAACATAATTTTCACTTACTCCACATTCCCCTAGTTTGGAAATTAGGAAGTTGAGCTTCTCTGGGGGCAGAAGGGTAAAACTTCAGTATATAGCATTTTCTGAGAATGGTGTATTGCTCTTCTAAATGTAATGTTGACCTCTTAGGAATTTTGGACAATACTCAACAATGGAAAAAAGTAGGAAACTGTCTATAATTCTATATACCCAGAGGCTATCCATGTTCATACTTTGGGCATATTTACTTGTTCCTGCCACTGTTTATTTTTCCTAGTTTTTTTACACATTCTTTTACAAAAATAAATTATGCAGCCTTTTTCACTGACATTATTGCTTAATGTCTTCTCATGCTACCGCTTTCCCATAGTGGGCAACTTTTTAGCACCATTTATTAGATAATCCTTTTATAAGAATAAAAATATAGCTTTTCATAACATTACATGCACACATATAAAATAGAAATACGTGTTTGATCAGACCAGATGACTTTCAACTTCCCTTCCAATTCTACACATCTGTGAGTTCTAAATCCAGGCCCTAATTTACAGATTAAGAATGAAAAAGCAATTAGATGAAGGGATTTGTCCAAGATTAGAACTAAGTCTGAGATCACCTCATCTTCTAGACCATTCTTTCAGCACACTGTCCGTCTCTAGGAAGGAGTGTACCGAGCAGCAGTTTCCAAAAATAACTCATTTTCTTTTTTTGAGCATCTAGTGGGTCTTGTGGTGTGTATATAGACATAGTGAAGCCCTGGCCTGAGGGTTTCTCTCCTGTCTCTGTGATGTGGGAAACATGAAAAGAACAGGAGAAATCAGCAGGGGAAGAAACTGGGAAAATGTTCAAGGATAAGGCATCAATAGTAGCAGAATAGAAATGTCTTAACACCAAAATAATTCTAGATGACGTTTAAAGTTGCATGGAATCTCAGAAGATTACAATAATGTTTTATCACAAAGGATAATTTGCCACTAAATCAAATGTACCCAGTTACTATGTATTTCTATTAAAGAATTGTGAAAGATAATCATTGATTTATATATATATATATATATATATACATATATCCCTATTCATAACACTAATAAAGGACATTGACGAAATCAACAGAAGGAGTGAAACAGCAATAACTTTAATCAAACACCACTGGCTTTTTTTGTGAACTATTTTTATAATCTTAATTAACTTGAACTTGTAGTTAATGAGCACATTTTTTTGGGTAGTTAGCACATTTAAACTTATTTAGAAAATGTCTTTATCTTCAGAATGCTGAATATCTTAACTTGGATTTGGTCCCATATTCTAATTGGCTTTAGATTCATTCATAAATGTAAAAATAAATTCTGAAGAGGAATATTTTTGCAAGACTAAGCTATAATTTTTCATAGTCTCCATTTATTGTTATTGTAGAGACTGGCTCTAAAATTACTACTTTATCAACCGAGTTTGCTCAGCTTCAGTTATTATATTTAAATGAGTATTAGGTTTTATGTTCAAGTGTGTATAAATCCCTAGGATCTAATTCATTTAAAATGTGAATTACCTCAAGAACTATTGGATCTGCTCCACGGACGTGTCGTTTCTCCCATGTTTTCTGCTGGCAAAGTTTAGGAGGAGAATTTTAAATTCCAGGAGGAGTTTGCAGACTCTGCCGTCGGATGTGTTGTAGATTCGCTCTTGTCTCCTTCCTGCTGGGAACAGTGAGGGAGTCGGGGCACTCTGAATAGTTGAGCGTGTTCCCGAGTGGGCAGAGGTCATCGGGTTAAGGGCGCTGCCCTCTCCAAGGCCATGGAGGTAACCACTGGTTTGCGGGGCCTCACAGAACTGCTCTCTGAGACTCACTACCTCCTGTCCACCTTGTCTCATGACTTCCTGTTGCTAAGGAGAAGCTTGTTCTGCATCTCAGACTCTACTCTTAGGAGCGGGGGCCCCAAGGTACGTCACTAACTTCTATGCCCATTTAACTTGTTGCGAACCCTGAGTCTGCAGACATAGCCTTCACTGACCTCACTTCATTATGAGTATGCCCTCTATCCTTTATCTTCAATCCCACCTTTTTCCTGGTCTTTTTTTTGAGAGAGAGAGAGACAGAGTGACGGAAGGGGGATTAGAGGAGGGGTGGAGGGAGAGGGAGAAGATCTCAAGCAGACTTCATGCCCAGCATAGAGACCCACTGGGAGCCCAACTCGGGGCTTGATATCATGACCCCGAAATCATGACCTGAATGGAAACCAAGAGCAAGACACTTAACGGACTGAGCCCCCCAGGTGCCCCATGGGTCTTTTCCCTTAACTTGTGAACATGCCAAGGGAGCCACATTGCAAACATGGGGGAGACAAAACAGAAGACCTCTGTTGGTTTTATTCTTCTACTGTGTTGGCTGCCGACACAGCAACCATTACCCACTTCTGCCTTCCAGAAGAATGGGTTTTTAAAATTGTGTTCCATTCTTTATTTTTTTCATAACACCCACCTCTCCTGCATGGTAGCCTTTGTAACGCCACAGCCCCGACCTTCCTTCAAGCTCCAAGAGTGGATCCCAAATTTGTCTAAATCAATGTTGTCTGCAGATTAACTCATATGGGGGAAATTCTTTTTTTTTTTTTTAAGATTTTATTTATTTGAGAGAGAGAGGGAGAGGGCGCAGAAGCAGGGGGGAGTGGCAGGCAGAAGCAGACTCCCCACTGAGCAGGGAGCCCCATGTGGGACTAAATCCCAGGACCCTGGGATCGTGACCTGAGTCGAAGGCAGATGCTTCTCAGGTGCCACTGGGAGAAATTTTTAAAAAACTGGGTGCCTGAGCTTCAGCTGAGACCAATTAAGTCAGAGATTAGTGGCACCTGCGCAATTGACATTTTAATGAGTTCCCGGAGTTGCTCGACTCTGGGAGCTGGTGCTGCTTGGTTAGGAACTCAGGGGCTCTCACTGGCCTGGGGTGGGATCAGGACTGAAACGTACCGCCGCCCAGATGACAGGGACGGATGTTCCTGGGCAGTTGGGAGCAGGCTCCTGCAGCTTCTGGAGGCCCACGGGGACAGCGCTGAGAAGGGGCGCTGAGAGACAAGGCGGACCCACCCGTGGCCCAGGGAGGAGCCGTCCCGGGGGATGCGCCCCGTGCTGCCGCCCCGGTCCTGCCCCAAGGCTCTCCTCCACCTGGAAGAGGCCGCATCAGAGCCACGGCGCCAGGTTGTCTTGTGCTGGAGCCTCCTTCATTTGCTGCTTAAGCCGCATCAGAGCCACGGCGCCAGGTTGTCTTGTGCTGGAGCCTCCTTCATTTGCTGCTTTTCTCCTCGCTTCCAAACTTCCGTGAAAAAGGAGTTTACTGTCATTGCCTTCCTTCCGCCTTCCTACTTCCAGCCAGAGGGGCTGCTCTTGGGCCTCTGCCCTGGCACTCGGCAGGCGCTGTCGTTGCTAGAGTGGGCGATCCTTTCCGATTAACCCCCGTCCATCCTACGTGACTGCCGCCTTCGCGAGCACCCACGGCCCTGGCCCTCCCCAGCATCATGCCGTCTCCAGGGACGACAGGGAAGGGTTTCCCAGCCTAGAGCACCTGCCCTTCCTTCTTGCTGCATTAAGTAGGATTCATTTTTAAGAACCAGCTCAGATGTTCACGGTGTCCAGGAAGCTGTCCTTTGCCGTCACAGAGTGGGCTTGTAGCCCCTCCTGGGCATATATCATCACAGATACGGTAATGTGCTGTTTATGGGTCAGTGTCCCCCAGAAGAGGGGTTTGATTCTTGAGGGCAAGTACCATTGCAGCACCTTCAAAATCTTCATAATGCTTGATGTGTTTTAATGACTGTTATGGGTAGAACTGTGTCCTCCCAAAAGATGTTGGCATTCTAAGGGCCAGGATCTCAGAAGTGACCTTCCTTGGACATCAGGTCTTTGTAGCTGATGAAGCTGAGATCATACTGGAGTCGTGGGCCCCAACCCGCTGCAGCTGGTGTCCTTAGAGAAGGAGACTGTGGACACAGATGGGCACAGGGAGAACACCGTGGGAGACGCGAGTTCTGCTGCTACAAGCCAGGGAACCGCCGGGAGCTGGGAGGGAGGCTGGGATCTTCCCAGCTCCGTCAGAGGATGCACCGGCCCAGTGATGCCCACATCCCGGACCTACAGCCTCCAGGACCCGAGGCGGTGGTAAGTTTCTGCTGTGTAAGCCGGTCTGTGTTGCTATGGCAGCCGTCCTAGGGAAATGCAGCGAGGACTCCCTGTGTGTCTGCTGCAGTTACCTTAACCACGGCAGTGAGCTCCAGCCCCAGTGCCAGGGACACTCGAAGGGCAGGGGCAGCATGCTTCAGGGAGGACTATGTGGGGGTTCAAATCTAGGCCCCTCTTGCTCAAAATAGCATAAATATTGGGTAACATTTTTTTTTTCTAATTTATTTGCGAGACAGAGTGATCAGGGCTGGGAGGGGGGCAGAGGGAGAGGGAGAAACTCAAGCAGAGTCCGTACCGAGTGCATAGCCTGACTCGGGGCTTGATCCCACGACGCTGAGATCACAACTTGGGTCAAAACCAAGAGTTGGACGCTCAGCCGACTTTGCCACCCAGGCGCCCTGGCTCTGTTTTTTTTATATGTGAATTCAGACCCTTCATTTTTAGTTAAGAAAATTATCTTTGAACCACATCACCTGGATTTCTTATTGTCTGCTCTTTTAAGTGATTACTCTCATAAGTGATTGCATATTTAAGATCTGTTTCAAAGTAATTATTTGCTTCACTGTATTTTCCATTTCAAATCCTCTTGGTTCATTGAAAGTAATTCAGATTTTCCCTCTCTCCGGACAATGCTTTGCTACACATTTTCCTATACGTTCAATACATACGGAACTCACAATTCTTGGCAGAAATGACAAAATGTGCTAAAATTCTCTTGACGTAGTAAAGTGAAACAGCCTCTATTGATTTTTCTAATCTCAAGGACTTTGCACACAAATAAAATTGGTTTATGCTCTTGTAAAATGGCTGAACATTTATTAATCTAATTGTTTCAGCAATGGAACTATTAGCTTATTCTGTCTGAGGGCACCCCTGTCCACACTGTGGGAAGTCTAGGGGCTACTGTGCTTCCCTTTCAGGTGGAAAGTGTAGAGCATGGCTTTTCAGCTCCCCCTCGTCTAAATCGTGCACTTTCAGTCCCCTTAGTGTGTACAGAACCATGACTTTGGGAGCTCTCATTGGCGCATTATCCACAATATTTCAAAGAACCCCAAGTATTTGCCACTGGGAGTGTCCAGTCGCTGAAGGAGAAGTTGAGACAGGTGATCTTTCGGTCCCTGCTGTGCGTCCTGGCGGGATCAGGCAGGGATCGGAGGGTCGTGGAAGTTGTTTAGTGCCTTGACTTCCTCTGGTTTCCCTCTTTCAAAATGAGAGGTGATCACAATCCATGATAACTATTGAGATAATCAAGTCCCATGAGACACGTTAGGAGTTAACTGGACACTTAGGTCATCAGGGCCAGGGTCCCCAGCAAGGAAACGGGAGCTGGGACAGCTAAGATGAAACCGCACTAGCATCCTGTTTGACAGCTTAGACAAGACCGCAGAGCATCCTGTCTGGCAGGCTCTGCAGGCTTTGGGGATGCCCATCACCACGGCAATCCCCTTCTGAGGGACCCCCACTCCTGCCAGGGGCGGGCGGCCGGTTAGGAAGTGCCAGCCCTCAATGTCGCCGATGGGCCCCTGGGCCCTAGAGTGGTTGCCCAATGGAAAGCACTTTGCAGGCCTGCTGGGGGCAGCTGGGACGCTTGGGGAGACCTAGGCTCTGAATGACCCCACCTAGGAGTGTGGATGCTGGGGATGTGACTTGTTCAGTCCCATCTTTGACTGCATGAGCCAGCCGGCCTCTCTGGCCAAAGGAAGATCAGGAGAGAGGCACAGGGACTTGGACGTCAAGCCGCAGGTGATGTCCAGTGTGGGGGGAGGGGTCGTGGGTGGCGGCGACAGTAACACTGGCACAGTGAAGAGAGAGAGCCCACCAGAAGCAGGACAGAGAAGATGCGGTGTGTGTGTGTGTGTGTGTGCGTTAGGAGTTAACTGGACACTTAGGTCATCAGGGCCAGGGTCCCCAGCAAGGAAACGGGAGCTGGGACAGCTAAGATGAAACCGCACTAGCATCCTGTTTGACAGCTTAGACAAGACCGCAGAGCATCCTGTCTGGCAGGCTCTGCAGAAGTGACTTTTGCAGAACATCCCTCACACAACAGTGAACCCCAAAACATCGGTCACTAGCACAGGCCGAGGCAGTTAGTGTCCAGATGTCAGCCCAAAAAACCAGCAAGACGTGAACAGTAACCGGCTAGGTAGACGGGGGCACGATCAGAGCCCTGACTGCACATCTTAGCGGCCAGTCCACGGGGGCCCACACTCAGGATGCTCATGAGAGTTCCGCGAAAGAGCTATAAAAACCCGTAGATTTGAATGCCAGCGCGGCCTCCCTCTCTGGTGCCCTGCCTCTCCGGGAGCTTTATACTGTCGCTCAGTAAACTTCGCTTTGCTGCCCACCACTCTTCATCTGGTCTACCTCTTCATTCTTCGGAGCCGCGTGACCAAGAACCTCGGGCACTAGGGGAATGAAAATCCTGTAACATGCAGACAGAGGCTGAGATCAGATGTGGCCCCGGGGGGCTGAGAGCTGCTCCCTGCTTCCTCCAGGAATGCTGGCCTTGTGCGTCTGAGTTCTGGCCTGCGGCAGCCTCATAAAACCTCTCCTTTGCCAGCTCGACTACATTTCTCTTCCCTACAGAGCTCGGGTCAGGGAGTCCTTATGATTTCATGCATCCAAGCATTTATTCCTAACCCTTGATTGAGTCCTGAGTCTGTGCTGGCCAGCGCTGCGGAAACACAGCTTAATAACATTGTCCGGAGTCACTTATACCTTGCAGAGCTGTTTAAACTGAAACTGGTTATTATTCCTGAAAAAAGGACTAGGAGATGCTAATATACAAAGAAGAGTTTTAATATATGCTTGGAATTCAGATTTATATATTCAGCTCCTTGAAAAGGAGCACATCTGGAGAAAAATGTATCTATTGCTCAACAAAGCACAACACTGGTAACTGAGATTGAGGGGAGCTCCTTGGTGTGGTTCGGCTTGGCCTTGTCACATGCTTGCTACGGGCTGGGGGTTGGGCACTGTCTCCGTCACTCTATGGGGGGGTGGTAGTGGTTCTTGGTGCCTCTTCTGTATCCTGGTGGGTCCGCCCTGAAACTCTCCAAAAACTGTTCTGCTTTTGGTACTTTCGTCTCTCCCCGCACCATGCGCCCAGAAATCCTTAAATTTCACAGAGAAAGATGACTTTCTTTTTGTAGATATAATTCTCGCTCCAAAGAAACCTTGTTTTGAGTATCTAACCTAAAGCACATATACTGCAGTTGATGTGAATTTCTGTTTTTAATAGTCTCTGTGGATGTTGACAGCAGAAAGCTGTCTAGCAATTCTGATAGTATTGCTAACTTTGGAGCCCCTCCCATTTCTGTATATTTCAGTGAAAGGATGAGCCTAGAATGGGAGACAAATGCTACACCCCTGTGTAGGGGCCAAGAACAGGCTGCCCCAAAAGGTGCCACTTTGGCATAGCGATCGTTTTAAATAAAAGTTACTTGGGCAGCAGCTGTTACAAGGACACTCAGAGCCTCCTCCGTCCCCTGAGCAGGAAAACAGGAAACAAATAACTCATGAAAAGTATTTTCTTTTTACTAAGAAGTTAAAAGACATTGTTATTATCAGAGATCTGGACTTCAAAGCTGAGAAAGCCCTAAAAACAAGCTTTGTTCCTTTTTTCCTAGTCTATTACCTCAGCCCCAAATCCCCGTAGTATTCCCTACTAATTAAAGCTTCCCATCAACTGTTCTCTTTATCCTGTCAATTCCTCAGAAACATATTGTGTTTTTGTCTAAAATGTATAAAAACTGCTTCTCCTGGTCCTTTTCATTATTGGGACTCTGTGCGCAGGTAATAGGACTTTGGGTTTTTTTCCTGTGAATCGGTCTCATGTAAATTTAATTCTTAGTCCAGCTGGAAGAGCTTGAAGGGTAGAGGAAGTGATTTTCCTTCCCTACTGTGACTAATGATGCGATCACCCAAATCACGTGTTGCGGTTTCCGGGCAGATTTCGTCTCTGCCCCAGTGTCTGGCTGGCTGGGATGGGGACATGCCCAGTATTGACTGACACCCAGCACCCGCTGTGTTTCCAGCCTCCCCGTTCAAAGATTTTATCTTATTGACTCACCGCACTTTCCTCAGCCTAATAGTAGCAAATATGAATACTTTGCGATCTCTATAAAAAATGTCAATTAAACTTTGAACTTACTTTTGCCACGTGTACGCAGCATCATGGGCTTTTGACATGCAGACCGTCTACACCTGCAGAATCAGAGACTGAACATCTGAGTTGGCAAAATATTTTAAAGGCACGATGAAAAGCGTTTCAGTTTCTAGCTCTCTGCCCCCACCACCTTTGCTCGTCTGCTGTGACAAGAACTCACCAGGACAGCGATGACAGGGACTGAGTGTCACATCCCCTGTTAAAAATAACTCTGCTCGCTTTATCCTCAGAGGAGACCCGGAGTCACAGGACTCTCACCTGCCGAAGTCACCTGGGTACCACGTTACGCTCAGCCGAGGGCGTATTCCGCCTGCATTACAGTGGGCACTGCCTACTGGTCCCCTTGCTTCTCCCCTTGGTCTCCCCCCTCACTCCGGCCCCCAGCTCCACAGCCAGAGGGGTTCTTCTAAAACCCGAGGCAAGCGCTCCTGCTCACAGGGACCTCCCTGGCGCCACAGTCCCTCAGAGTGGATGCCAGTGTTCCTAGTGCTGGTGCCATCAGCCTCCCCTGGGCTCCTCCCAGCCGTTGTTCTATGACCCCTCCTCCTACAGGCTCCTCTCCTGGGTCATTCCACCCAGAACACCCTGGGACGCTCAGGCCTGCAGGCGTGCACCCTCCCGTCGGCCTGGCATCGTCAGGGCCCTCTCCGGGGACTGAGCCTTTGCTCAAGGGTGCCTTGGTGCAGCCTTCCATGACTCCCTTACTCAAAGTTACAACTGCCCCTTCTCTGCTGAATTCTTCTCCAAAACGTGTATGCTACGTGATATCCGAATTAAGTCACTTATTTGTTTTATTGCCTGTTGCCCTCAGCCTGAATGTCGGCTCCAAGAGTCGCAGGGTGTAAGCTGGTTTTGTCTACTCCCCGCCTACCCCCCCGCCCCAGCCTAAACCACTGATGGGCCGGACGAACTTGTAAGCACGTACCTCGACGCTCTGTGCGCCTGTCGTGCATTCATTCGTTCACTCCTCGTGCCGCAGTGACAGCGGGTGCGGTTCTTACCCTCCGTTTATCAGGAGAGAGTTGAAGCAGCCCCGCGGGGCCTCACGCTGAGCCGAGGTCGTGGCGTTGGTACTCAGGGCAGGCAGCTGGCTGCAGAGTGCACGTCCGCAACCCCCCTACTCCCCCTCAAGACGTGGGGCTCCCCACTTAGTTCCCGCCGTCCAGTCCATGCTGCTTCTGCTGGGCTTGTAGCCTCGGAGTCTGGCCGGGCCTCGGTCCGCCGCTCAGGTCTGGTTCTGTCTCCATCGCTGGACATGCACCAGGGGTGAGTTTGCTCCAGAAACACACGTATGTAGAGACATTTAAAATAAGACGCGTGCGTGTCCCTCTGACGCATTTCTTACCATCCTTCTTCTTGACGGATCTAAGAGGTCACCCCCAACTCTAAGTCCTGGACTCATAGCCTCTAAACATCCTTTATTTCTAGGACTTCATTGTAAAAAGCCTTCACTCTGGCTTTCATCTGCTCCCTGCTACATTTCTGTGCCCAGCCTCCAGTTTGCTCTTTCTCTAATGATCTCCAGGAAGAGACGGCGGGATTCCATATATCCTAGCAGTTGAAATTCTTGCCACCTTGGCAAGATCTTCGTCCGTACTTTTATGCACAGTAGAACTTTGTGTAAGGGCAAGTATTTGATTGTAGATGGTTATTGAGTGTGATAGCTGAAGCCTCAATAAGCATCGAGTGTGAGCACAGTCAATAATACTTAAAAAAATCAAATAGATGAAATAGCCACATTTTAACAGATTTGTTAATACGGATTATTTAATTTGATCTGTTGATTGTGTTTCCTCCTCAAATTCCATACTTTCCTCTGCTCGGTTTTTCTGTTTTCATCCTGCAATGTGACCTGCTCCTTCTACTTTCCCTTTTGTGTGCTTTTTTCCCCCGGAATGTTTACCACCTTCCAACATGCTGCATCATTGACTTACCTCTCTCTTAGTCTCTTTCGGCCAAAATGTAAGCTCCTTGAAGGCATGGGTATTTTTGTTTTGTTTTGTTTGTTCATTGCTGTATCTCAAATGCCTTGGAAAATACCTGGCATATAGTGGGCATTTAATACTATTTAATGAATGAATGAATTAGTTGTCAAATGTGCTTGATCTTTATTTCCAGTAACATTTCATTTAAAGGCCTTTTCTAGGGGCGCCTGGGTGGCTCAGTCAGTGAAATGTCTGCTTTCAGCTCAGGTCCTGATCCCAGGGTCCTGGGATCGAGCCCTGCATCAAGCTCCCCGCTCAGTGGGAAGTCTCCCTTTCCCTCTGCCCCCGCCCCCCGCTTCCCCATGCTTGCGCGCTCTCTCTGAAATAAATAAATAAAATCTTAAAAAAAAAAAAAGTCCTAGCCTTGACCAAATCGAATTTTTTAAAAGTATTCTCAGACTTACCAACAAGTATTTCTCTGACATGTGGACTCCAGACTGTGCCAATTGTAGGAGCTTCAGCTAAGATTTTCTGAGGGGGCTGGTTAGTATAACTGAATTATAAGCCCCTTATGCAAAAGACCAGAATTGAATGATATACATTGAAATGTGAGACCTGATTTTCCTCGTAAAGCTGTCAATCTTTCTGAAGTTTTGACTACTTAAAAAAAATTGTGTACTCTTTTCTAATTAAAAAACGAACTTACTGGAGAACTTAGATTACTTCAGTTTGGAAATGAAATGAACACAAATAGGACGTGCTTAGATACTCATGAAAAGATCGAATAAGGAAGGGAAAGTTTGAGATGGAATATAGGGCAACTAATATAAGACAAGAGCAATTTCAATTATTTGATTGCAATTATTCCATTAACTTGATTCCATCTCCAAAGATCCTATTTCCCAATGAGGTCACAATTCACAGGTACCAGCGGTTAAGACTGACACGTGTCTCTGGAGGGGGCACAATTCAGCCCGCAGCAGGGGGTTTCCAGTGGGAGCTGCTGTCATTTGTTTCTTAAGCAACTGGCCTGTGGCGGGACCTGGGGAGGGGATATTTCTCTGTGGTGCCCGGTTAGCCTCCGTCTTAGGCAGCCCCTACGTATCTGGCTCATGGGTTTTTTTCTCGGTGATTCTCAGAGGTCTTGCGTGGAGTAGATGGTCTTTTCCTCCCCCAGCGATGGAGTGTCCCACTCTCGTGGTTTAGGATCCTGGCTCCAGGAGTTTCCTTCGCCTTTCCAAAGGCAGAGAGAGAGCTTTCTCTGGTTTACCCTGTCCCCAGCTGCTGTGGGACATCTAACGCACACTGGGAAAGGCGGAGTTTGCACCTCTCCGAGTGGCTTAGAGCTTTATTTTCCTGGGAGAGGAGAGTCCAGGAGACACCTCGTGCCTTGTCTGCAGGAGCGAGCCACCCCGCTCCAGGCTGCATCGGGCACAGGGCTTTCAACGTCCTGCTTTCCCGTGAGCACCTAAGGCAGGTGTGTAGAGAGGCCCCTGTGTCTCTGGCTCCCAGAGCTGACACAGGCTCACCAACACTGGCCTTGAGGCTGTTCATTTGCTCAGGTCCTCTGTCTGCTGCTGGCTTTCCAGCGCCTCTCCCTCCCGCGCTCGGCTGCAGGTGAGCCACCGCCCCCCTGCCTTTCCCCACCGTGCCTTCTCTTTCTCGATTTCGGGCCACTTATTTGCTCTGTGACCTCAGCTCTCTGATGGGTTAAAAAAAAAGCCATGGCTTTTGCAGTTCTGTAGGCTTTTCTTCTGGCTAGGGTAGGAGGAATCCTCTTTCCAGTGTTCCGCGTGCTAGGTGGAGGTGAAACTCCCCTCCCACCATGAACCTGCACTAATGGCTTCTGATATCCTTTGTGAATAGAGTAATTCATTTTTGCAAAACGAATCCTAAAGCATCTAGAAATCTTGACAGGCCCTTCGAATCATGTGAGAGCCTAAACATTATCAGGCATCGCTTTGGAGTTATGTCACTTACAGATGTCTGATTCGTTGGAACTTGGTTGTACTTGCAGGGCGAAGCCTCCGTGAACAGCGAGCCTCCAGACCCCCTCCTTGGGCTGGCGGAACATCCTCTAGAACTTGAGGGGAGACCCTATCCCTGGAAACAGTGAGCCAAGGGATCTCCACTAATAGTCTGGGCCGATGTGCTCCTGAAAATCATTGCTGTTGAGAACGTTGGCGTGTACTCTGGGGCTTACTCTCCTGCCGTTTGACCACGGATCATCCCCATCCCCATGCCTCCTGCTGCCTGCCCCTTGCCCCCGGCTGCGTGGTCTTAGTCTCATAGTAAGTCATTTAAAATGGCTGAAAATATTTTCTGTTTTGCATTCCATTTGCACGTCCTTTTTCACTCAAGACTTTCAATGGAGACACTTCAGTTGAAAAACATACAGAAATCTTTATAGTGAAAGGGTGAAATATTCAGCCCAGATCTCACTTTCTTTATTCAATATGGCGTGTGATCCCTTTGCGGTCACCTGCTTGAGTGTCCCCCATGGAGGGAATGGGTAATAGCAGTAACTATGTGGTAACTGTTTGAATGGAATGGAATAGGGGATTTTTAAAAGGTCAAATATCTATAGCTGTTATTGGAAGGTTTGTAAACTACATTCAAAGTATTTTACAGGTGTTTTTTCTTAAGTAATTGCTTACCTTTGAAAAGCCATGTTATTTTATTTAAATTGGCTTAAGTCTCACGTGTACATGACGTATGAGGGAGAAAGGATATTTATTGCTGTTTAATTTGTCAGGTCAGGAGTACGAGAATTTAGCAGAAAGAAATATTACATTTCACTCGGCATCTCATTTTGAAATTCATGTATTTTTTTACATTCTTAATTTTGTAATGATAATAATAAAATCCTTTGATTAAAACTTAAGATCTTTTTATTCCAGAAGAACATGTCTATTCCATAGGAATACCTATAGAATGGCCCAAGTATTTATTAAGTCCCTTCTCTATGCTGCAGGCTGTGATGAATGAGGCTCAGCCCAAATCATCTATTGGTTTACCTTCTAATGTAAATGCCAAGGGTTCAAGCTGAATTATTCATTTCTTTCAATGGATATAAAGAAAAGTTCTTATGCCATTGTGTACTAACTCTTATAACATTAGTGTCTTTTAAAAAAAATAATATTTAACTTGTTTAAGTGGAAACTTCAGTCGTCACTAGGGTTGTTTTGTTTTGTTTTGTTTTCCTAACCAGTGCGACTTCTGAATTTATTTGGGTGGATTGAATGGACTGGTGGTTTGGCGGTGAGAACACATAGACAAAAATCACTTTCAAGCTGATCCTTAGCTAAACACGCCAGTCATGTAAACTTTCATGTAGACGTTATTCTCTAACGTTTGAAAACATCATTGCAGACCACTTTAAAAATCTTTACCCTGTTTCCTGTTGATCTATGGATACTGAAATGGTTTCAAGGGCAAATTTCTAAATTAAGCCCATTGTGAATTTCATTTGTGCCTTTTCTTTAAAGCTATTAGAATAGCTGAAAATATTTGCTGTGGAGTCCCTGGTTAGGATATGTTCTGGGGTCAACTTTATAGCTGTCATTCATAGGGAATGTAGGAACATGTTCATTTTGGGGGATAACTTTTTAGCCTAAAGATGGGAATTTGCTCTAGAGGACTCATCGGGAACTTGTGTTCTAGGGTTTTCTCATTCCCTGGTGAATTCATAGGTGCAAAACACCCTCAAATATGGCAACGCCTTTCTGTTATGATCAGCTTGTTAGAGGTCCAGATTTAGAGAAGAAGGGAATCTGTTTCAGCATAAATTCAAGTTAAAATGTCTAGTGATAATGTTTCAAGGGAAACTAGAGATCATTTTTATTATGGAAAATACAATATCAGCTCTAGCTCTTTGAGCCTAAGAAAAGTAGCACAATCTAGAATTGGTTCTGAGGTTGCAACTTTAATCAGCTGTCTGCTCTGGTGTTGTACTCTGTTCCTTTGGCTTGTGGGCTTTCTTATTTACTTCATTTCTGGTCAGGTGAGAGCCCTTTGAATGGTGTTTCTCAGTGTGGTCCACTGTCCACCTGCATCAGGATTTTTTTTTTTTTTTTTTTTTTGGAAAATTTAGGCCCCCTGTTCCTAGTCCAAATCCACTAACTCCGGATCTCTGAGGGTGAGGCCTGGGGGTCTTGCATTTCATCTATGTCATGGTTTGGGGCCTCAGTTTCCATATATTTTTTTTTTTATTTTTTAAAGATTTTATTTATTTATTTATTTGACAGAGAGAGAGAGACAGCCAGCGAGAGAGGGAACACAAGCAGGGCGAGTGGGAGAGGAAGAAGCAGGCTCCCAGCGGAGGAGCCTGATGTGGGGCTCGATCCCAGAACGCCAGGATCATGCCCTGAGCCGAAGGCAGACGCTCAACTGTGCCACCCAGGTGCCCCCAGTTTCCATATTTTTAAACCAGGGGATTAGAATGCAATCTGGTTCTCAACTTTCCCCATGTGATGTAGACACAAGTCAGGGAAGGCTAACAGTCATCAGAAGCTGAAAGAAACAAAGAACAGACTTTCTCCTAACATCTCTGTAGGGAATACAGCCCTGACAACACCCCAGTTTCAGATTCTGGCTTCCAGAGCTGTGAGAGAATAACTTTTGGTCATTTTAAACTGTCAAGTTTGTGGCAGTTTGTTATGGTGACCACAGGGAGCTAATACACCATGGTTTTCACTGGGTGTCAAAAGAAACTTCCCGGGAATTCTTATTCTATCAATTGGTGGATTGTGTAGGATTAGAAAGACCTTCCTCTTATAAAAAATTAGAAAACTGGACAAAATAATGAAACAATTGCTTTCAGATACTGGACAACCAACAGTGCTGTACTGTGTTCCCCGAGAGAAGAGAACAGTTGAGGTGCCCCTTGGAGCAGGAGGGAAGTTACAGTGAGTGAACTGACCGAGTGGAGAAGCAGACACAGTAGGTGGAGAGACAAAGGTGCTGAAATTCACAAAGCACAGAAGAGCTGGGAGCCTCGCAGAGAACAAACTCCAGAAACCTGCTTAATGGATTCTTTGAACCTTTGCTAGGTACCCATCTGCACATGTGTAGTGTGAAACTCCATGAAGCTACGAAAACAACAACAGCTGGGGGTTATAAGAGAGTTCACCCCAAATAGGGCCAGGAAACATTTAAATTTCACTCAGCCAGAGTGAGAGACATTTTGAGCTCTTGCAGCAACCAGAAGAGATAATGGAAGGGCCACTTCTTACTAGTAGGGCTAAATTAGCCTTAGAGGAAAGACTGCTTTAGAGTTGGTCTTGCTTGAACGTAAAGTTTAAAAGGATCAGCTGGATTACCACTGTTTGTCTGAAAAAAAAAAATTCAATACTTCTTTAAAGGGACAAAAGACAATCCAAACCCTTAAGAATGTAACATCCAAAATATCCAGGTTCTTATAAAAAAAAATTATCAACATGTAAAGGGACAGGAAATTTTGACCTATTATCAGGAAGAAAATCAGTCAATACAAACAGATCCAGAAATGACAAGGATCTTAAAACAGCTACTGTAAATATTACAAATATGTTCATATAATTGAGGGAAAACAGGAATACATTGAGGAAAGAAGCGAAACATGGAATGAACTGAATGTCACTTCTAAAAGTGCAAAATACCATCTTGCTGGATGGAATGACAGCATAGCAGATAAAAACTAGTAAACTTGAAAACACTGGAATGGAAAGATTCAAACTGAAGCACAGGGACAAAAAAAAGGGGTTGAAAAAACTTAATAGAACCTCACTGATGTGGGAAAATTCAAGTAGTCTAACATACATGAAATTGTAGGACCAGAAGAAATGGGAGAAGAAAGGGTAGTTATTGAAGAAATAATGGTCAAAAGTTGTTCAAAATGATAAGATACAAATACACATTATTTAAGAAGCTAAAAATATCCTAAGAAGTATTTTTAAAAAGGCACTTCATAATCTAATTGCTTAACATAAGTAATGTTAAGAAAATATAAGTAGCTGGAGGAAAAAAAAGACATTATGTATGGTAGACCAAATGTAAGAATTTTTACAGACTTCTTGATAGAAACTATGCAAGCCTGAAAATAGTGGAGCTTCTTAAAAATGTTGACAGTTGGGGGGAAGCAGGAGACCCCTGTCACTCTAGTATCTATATAAAGTCAAAATATTTTCAAGTGAAGCCTTGTGCATAAAAACAAAAGCTGGGAATACTCACTGGCTGCTGGGAACGTTGAACAGAATTCTTTAGGCCAAAGAAAATGACACTAGACAGAAACTTGGATTTATGCAAAAGAATGAGGAACACTGGAAATGGTAAATGTTGTGCAAATAGAAAACACTTTGTTTTTTTACATTTTTTCATCTATTTCAAAGATATTTGATTGTTGAAAGCACTTAATGACAATGCACTGTGGAGGTTATAGCGTGCTGAAGTTCAAAAGCACACAATTACAAAGAATGGAGAGGAAATGAAAGTACATTGCTTTACATATTTTACAGGTGCGTGAAGAGCTATGACATCATTTGAAGGTAGATGGTGATTAAATAAAGATGCATATCATAAACACTAGAATTTACTCCTAGATGTTTACCAAGACAAATGAAAACCGTATGTCCACACAAGGCTTGTGTACAAATGTTCAGACTGATTTATCTGTAATTGCCCCAACCTGGAACAGCCTTGATATGTACCAGCTAATGAATGAATAAACAAATTGTGATATATCTGTCCACTGAAATGCCACTCAGAAAAAAAAAAAAAAGATTGAATTCCTTTTACCTGCATGCAAACATGGATAAATTTCAAAATCATGTTGAGTGAAAAGAAGTCAGGAAGTCAAGAGAAGACATTGTATTATTCGGTTGAGAATTCTAGAACTGGCATAACATGGAAGAAAAAAGATCAGTGGTTAGGCTGGTATGGAGTGTGGTTTGGCAAGATGGCTAGAGGAAAATTTTGGGGGGGATGGAAATTTTTATATGTAGTGGTGGTAACACTTTTGTTTATGTTTGTCAAAATGTATTCAACTATACATTCAAAATATGTGAATCAATAAATTTGATTAGCAACTGTTAACTCATGAATTTTCATTCAAAGTTCCAAATAAGTGTTCGGTGAGCTCCAGAGGGGTGATTGAAGTTGGGCCAAGTTGGGCCCCTTTTCTTATTTCAGTTCTCTGGAACATTCCATATGAAATATGGACATTATCATTTCAAATGATAAGGATCAAGTTTTGAGTGTCAATTTTAAATAGCCTGTTTTCTTTTCTTTTTAAAAAATTTTTTTAATATAAATTCAATTCAATGAACATAGCATATTATTAGTTTCAGATATAATTGAGTGTTTTTCTTAGTATTGGCCACAAGATGGCAGGGTAGCCTGCTTTATGCCATTTTAAACCGCGCCACCGTCCAAGCAAAGCTGTGTTTAGACAACTGGTAAGGATTCTGTTTACTTGACGTTTTGGATGGCAAACTTCTCTAGCAGGCTGCAGGCTGAGGGAGAGAGCTCTGCATTCAGCCAGGGTCTCCGGCCATGCCTCGTCCACTTGAAGAGCTGTGCGCAGAGACTTTCTGTCGTGCTCGTATTTTTATTCCCTGCAAATGCTGAGCAAATGCCTCGGAAGGCATGGACAGGGGAGACGCGCAGACCTTACCATGGCTGGGCAGCGCTTAGCAGAGGCTTTCACTTGTTCAGAAAGTCAGAATTTGGGGGAGGCATGTAATAATAACTTGATTCAATACACACTGAGCTGCTGTTACCACAAGGTCTTCCGCAGCCGGGTCAAGAGGCTGAGGTACAATCGAAACTCTATCTTGGAATGCTTCGATCCCTGGCTTGCTGTTCCCAAAGCTCCTTCCTTCACACCTGCTGCCTCCAGGAGGAGGCGGGGGCGGGCAGCGGAAGGGAGGGCCGGGGGGACTATAGTAGCGCCTTATTCCTCCTCTGGCACCGGAACAGAGCCTTGCTGTCGCCGCACCAGAAGTTATTTTGCATGGTGGTCGGTCAGTCATCCCCAGCCCATATGTAAGAGGGAATGAAATCTTTAAAGAGAAAACAGCGACAACAATAATGAGGAGGCTGTGGGATATCGGTGAGGTTCGGTGGGGTGGAGTCCGGAGCCCACGACCAGGAAAGAATTCTTGAGATGTCTTTGGTGCAAAACTGGTGGTTTATGAAAGCAGGGGACAGGACCCGTGGGCAGAAAGAGCGGCTGCCCCGGGTTGTGAGGGGTGGCTGATTGTATGCTATGGGGTTGGGGGAGGTAAGGAAACAGGGAGGTTGAGAAAGTACTTTCATATGTTAAAGAAGATTCACAGGTATGGAGGCCTTGCCTTTGTCAAGTGAAGGTTGTTTTCCCCTCTAGTAAGGCATTAACATTAAGATAGTTGGGAACTTCCTGGAGGCTGCAGGTTATAAGGACATTGAATTATATCTACATTTCCTTCTAGAAGCTAGGTTATTGATAGAAATGCTTTGTTCTTGTAGATGGCTAAGACATTTGTAAACCGAGGGAGACTCAAGTCTTGCAGGATTGTGGTCTCTATAGGTTAACTATTTCTTTTTCCTTTAGAGCAGCCGGGAGTGCCTGAGGAATGTCACCTACATCCCGGGGTGGGGAGGGGTGCGGGGTGTCAGTTTCTCCTTTGTCCTCAGCTTGCCTTCTGTTCCCTCGTCAATAACGCACAACAAGAAGCAAAAAATACCCCTAGCTTTTGCAGCCGGGGAAATAGGTATTGATAACATACAGTAAGAGAAACTGCAATATTCCGCGAAGAAGTTGTTCTTGATGTCACTTTGAGTCAGAGACATTTAAACAACAGCAACACATCTCCAAATAGAGCCACGGTGATTTGTAGAAAAAATTCTCCAGCGTTCCTTTCCTCTGGAGATTTTCCCAGACCTCCTGAAGGGCCATAGTTTCCAAATGTGGGGGTAACAGAGGAGAAGTGAATTAGCAAAAGCAATAGGGAGTAAAAATAATTACATTTGTATCTGAAAGACAGTTTTCATGATGCTAATGTCGTGGCCTTGCTGACACAAGGGGTGCCTTTCCACGAGTTAACTGCATAGAGAATGCCAGGTCTTTGATATGCAGGCTGGATGAAATCGCCCATGAATTATGAGGACAATTTTCTTAGAAGGGAAGGGTAAGCGAACTAATGTCTGCGGAAAGGTGGACAGCCAAATACTTTGGTTTTTGAGGACTTAAAGGAAAGATGATGTACCCCTTGGAGGGTGTTTCCAGAGAGAAAAGGGAAGCCAGCTTGGGCTCTATGAGGTGTTGGACATCCCTGAGCCAGTCCTTCCGGGGCTGGCTTTCACCTTGAGAAATTCTTTCTCTGCGTGCAACCAGGAAGAGCAACTTCCAGAGCCGTGATCTTGGGCTCAACTAGTGAGATCTGAGGTTAAGAGTCTTAAGGAATGGGGGCTTCATCCCCTGAGAAATCCCATGGCCAAGCAGGATTATCCCAGACTGAGGAGTGTTGTGGATTATGCCAAATCCAGCATCACCGGCAAGACTCAAGGAGCAACAGTATTAGCAGCACTTTGTCTAAGCCTCGTGCAGAAAGAACCTGTATCTCCCCTCTCCCGCCCCTGTCCTTTGGAGGTGGACCAGCACTTGCAGCTTCCAAACTTCCTGCAGTTAAGAAACATGGTCCTGAGAAATGAAGTGAAAAAATGGAGAGAAACGTTAGTGTATATATACCCCAAGGTTACAGAGCGGGCATGCCAATTACAGGATGCTTGAAGGCTTTCTAGAGTTTTATTCCTACCAGCATGAGACAGTGACTTGCCCGGCACTGGTGTGGATCAGCAGAGGGCGGTGTTTGGCGGCAGGAGCCCAAAAGGAGTCAGAGCTAATGGAAAACCAAAGGATGGTTTAGAACCAGAAGCATTACCCAGAAAGAGAACCTGAACCATAACCCTTCAGGCCTCTGAGTTCTAGCTTTTACTTTTTTTTTTTTTTTAAAGATTTTATTTATTTATTCGACAGGATAGAGACAGCCAGCAAGAGAGGGAACACAAGCAGGGGGAGTGGGAGAGGAAGAAGCAGGCTCATAGCGGAGGAGCCTGATGTGGGGCTCGATCCCATAACGCCAGGATCACACCCTGAGCCGAAGGCAGACGCTTAACCGCTGTGCCACCCAGGCGCCCCTAGCTTTTACTTTTGATTCGTGTAGGAAAACATCAGTAGCAATGCCAGAATATTCCATGATGGAGTGATTATGCTTCCATGGTTGTTGATGTGGTTTTGGAATATAGGTGAGGTTCATTGGGGTGGGGTCCAGAGCCGACGACCAAGAAAGAACTCTTGAGGCATCTGTGGTGCAAACTGGTGGTTTATGAAAGCACAGGGACAGGATCCATGGGCAGAAAGAGCTGCTGCCCCGGGTTGTGCGGGTTGGCTGATTATATGCTATGGGGTTGGGGGAGGTAAGGAAACAGGGAGGTTGAGAAAGTACTTTCATATGTTAAAGAAGACTCACAGGATACCTGAGGCCCTGCCATTGTCAAGGGAAGGTTGTTTTTCCCTCCAACAAGGCATTAGCATTGAGATGGTTGAGGGCTTCCGGGAAGAATGTCACACATGTCCGGGGGGGTGGGGTGGGGTGGGGGGGGTTGCAGGTGTAGCTCATGCTTTGTCTTCAGCCAGCCCTCTGCTCCCTCATCAGTTATCGATATAATTATGAAAATATATTAGAAACATATATTGTATAATACATACAGTAAGTTAAGTGTATATGTGTGTGTATTTATATGCAAATAGTGCAGTTTGTCTGTCTGTCTGTCTACCTGAGCCAGGAGATGCACCTGAAACAGGAAAACACATCCGACTATCACAGGAAAGTTCCAGAGCGCACAGACCAGGTGGGCAGGAGGCATTTCAGTGGTGGGTCTGAAGTCAGACAAAGAACGCCTTGGGTTCCACATTCCTATCTCCTGCGTTGGCCTAATGTGGCGTCCACACACACGAAGGGGCCAGAAATTAGAGAATTGGTCATTCATTATTATTTCTATATGCTCTTGGAGTCCTCCGCCAAAATATAAACACTTGAGGCCATTGGTCGTTCATATACCGAGCGTGAAGTGGCAGAGGTGATGGCCACATCAAAGTACAAGGACCTGTAGGGAGAGTCACAAGTCAGGGGACATGTGTCATCTAATGGAACAGAGCTGAGGCATGGGGTGCTGACCAAGGGGGCCAGGTCTAAATGGGCAGCGTCATGAAAAACCTGAAATCACAGGCGGTCTAGGTTTCAGGGGAAGGAAAGGTGACACACTGGAAAGTGTGTTCCGGGACAAGAACAGCTCAATTCATGCTTCAGAAACTTCCCAGCTCTGTCTTTGGTAGAAGTGGTGAGAGTGCACATTGCAGGGAGTCCTGGAGAAGAACCAGGTCCCAGGGTGCCCGGAGCCCCAGTTCTCATCCACTGGCAGGGGCTGCCTGGAGAATTATCCTTGGAGGGGCTTACAAGGCAAATCCCACTTGGACAAAAGAATTTTGTTTGTGCTTCTTAGAAATGACTCCCTTAGCGCGGGAGTGGGACGGTGAGTGGCCCGTGTGGTATGCCTTTGCCACTGCAAGCATGCCATAAATACACTTAGCTCGGAGCTACAGCAGATATAAGTGTATATGATCTGTATTAAGCAAACTAGTAAGGGGCTGAGAAAGGGCATGCCCAAATATTGCTGGTAACCATGTAAATTAGCGCGAATATTCCGGAGAGCAATTTGTAGTGTAGATTCGCAGCTTGAACGTGTGTGCGGTTTTGACTTGGTAAATTCACTTCTAGGAGTATCTCTGATGAAATGACTGCAGAGGGGCACACTTACCTTGCAAGGATGATGTTAAAGTAAAAAAAGTCTTTTTTTTTTAAAAGAGATGTATTGGGGCAACCTGGGTGGCTTAGTCAGTTAAGGGTCCGACTTCTGATTTTGGCTCAAGTCATGATCTCACCGTCTTGAGATCAAGCCCTGTGTCTGGCTCCGCAGTCAACTGGGAGCCTGCTTGAGATTTTCTCTCTTCCTCTGCCCCTCCCCCTGCTCATTCTCTAAATAAATAAACAAAATCTTTAAAAATAAATAAAAAGGTATGTATCAAGAAATCCTATTTTTCACATAATACACTATTGGGAAACAATTAAAAATCATGTTTTTGGAGACTATGTAATAACTGGAAAAGTAAGACTCGCATCTGAAGAGGTGAGTTTTTCTTTCTTCCCACTTTTCTCTATTTTGCAAATTCGCTGCAATTTTAAAATAAGATTTTAGCAAAAATCTCAAGTGCTGTTAGACAAAATTTGATCTTTAGTGTACAAGGCCAAGAAATCAAGACTTAAGCTTTCTGTAATTCTGAGTTGACTCCAAAAGACAAAAACACGGTCAGATTAAATATGGCTAAGAAAACGGGTTCCAGCTGCTTAACACTTCCTGCTTAAAGACAGTCCCAGCTTTTCTTCCTGGATGATCTTCAGAGCATATTAGTGTATGAAAGGATTCTCTGTATGTTCTACCAAGATATTAATTATGTCTTTTAATTATTTCAGCTCATGGCAATAAAATACTTTATTTTCTCAATTAGACCAGGCCTACCTGTCGATGACACACTTCATCACGTGCAATGACGCACGCTGACGTCACCCGTAGCATTTCCTCTTGTATTCCCACGGTGCACTCACACATCATAGACATTTAGTGGTTGACGTATTCTCAGTGCATTTTCTTTTGTTTTGGGGAACTGTCTTGCCTTTGGTAATTCAAGTGAAAAAATGGGTTCCTGGGCTGTCCCCAAAGGATTGGGGTCTGTGAGGACGTAGGTGGCTTCTAGAGGACCCTGCGCAGGGGGCTGCTGGGCGGGCTCTGGGCGGGGACCCCCAGCACACGGCTGGGTGATGGAAATTCTCTTCAGTAGTCCGTGTTGGCCTCATTTTCAAAATATACTTGGACACTTTTCTTCTTATGTTTCTCTCCCACAGACTTATTTTCAACTAACTAAACCCTTTTCTCACGTTCTGACGCCTTTTTCGCTGTTGATGGTTTTCTCTGATTTTCCCTCTTCCTCCACACCATGTCTCGCCGCTTCAAGACTTCATTTCCCTGGTGAACAATTCATTTCTCTTCTTTGCCAGACAAGTTTGCACTATTCTAGTGAAAGCAGTAAGCGACAGCAAGCCGACATCCCAGGCGCTTCTCAGCGCACGCCTCTGTTTTAAGCCACGTGATGCAATGAGAGACAGGACAGCCCATCGCTGAGCAGGGGAAGGCATATTGCAGAAATGTGACCGTTCACCGCTGGTTAGATCATTGGTGTAGCTGAGATGTTTTGCAATTATGAAAGTTTACTTGAGCTTTTATATATCTGGGAATTTTTTTGGGGGGGGGATAGTGTACTAGTAGAGAATTCAGCATGGGTAACGTCTCATTTACTGGGTGTGTAAACTTGTTTTGTTTTTTAAGATTTTATTTATTTATTTGACACAGAGAGAGAGAGCTTGAGCACAAGCAGGGGGAGCGGCAGGCAGAGGGAGAAGCAGGCTCCCCACTGAGCAGGGAGCTGGACTTGGGGCTGGATCCCAGGACCCTGAGATCATGACGGGAGCTGAAGGCAGACGCTTACCCAACTCAGCCACTGAGGCATCCCCTGGATGTGTATACTGTTTAATGATATTTTTAAAAGGAAGCATAAGTTCTTTATTTTTTCCTCTCACATGTTCAAACACATATATAAGGGATACATGTATTTAAATATTTAGCCAACAGAGTTTGCTTATTTATTCTGTTTACACTCTGTTTCCTTTGGAAAACTTCGAGATTAAAAAGAAGAGTAAGTATGGAGTATTTAAATGTTGTAAAAGTAGTAACTGTGGTGAGATAAAGCATAGACATTGGCAGAAAACTATTTCTAAAAATCTGTATAAAAAGCCCTTGAACTTTGAAAGTATACTTAAGAAAATAAGTTGTCAAGTTAGCTATAAGAGTTCCCCATCTTCTCCAAATGATTGGAAACTAATACTTATTAAATATAAATTAAGAAAATAAACCCATTTCTTGAAGGAAAGTACATCTTTTTCTTTGATAAATTGATGTATGGAAAGTTTATCTCTCAGATGGATTTGGGTATAAAGCTCTAAGCATCTGTTTTGGTTCATTTTTACCTAGAAGACCTGTCTTACAATTGATGGACTATTAATGTCATGCTGTGTGGTCCACAAGTAAATAATAGAGATCGGAAGGAAATTGCACCTTGGGCATCTATGCGAATTGAATTACAAATTGTGATAGTAAAGCCAGAAATGTTATTAATAGTTGATGATGACATCGATCAATGAAAAAAATCAATAAACCCATAGCAAATAAGTACATGAAAAGATGCTTAACCTGGCTAGACTTCAGGGAAATGCAGTCTAAAACCACCATTGGCCACACCTACTACTTTGAAAGGAACGAGCGGGCTGTGGAGGGCTTGGAACTCTCATTTTCCGCGGGCGTGACGGCAGAATGGTGCATCACCAGGGACAGAGTTGGGCAGTTTCTCAACAACTTAAACAAACACCTTTACAGGACTCAAGCATCTTGCTCTTGGCATTCACTGTAGAGAAATGAGAACACACGTCCGTGCAAAGATTTCTACACAAATGTTCCTGGCTATTTTAGTTACGATAGCTGCAAACTGGAAAACAACAACAACAATGAAAACCCAAATGTCCATCAGTTGATGAATGAATAAACAAAATGTGGCCTATCCGTATAAAGAGGATATTAGCCAATAGTAAAAAAGGAATACACTATTGATACAGGCCACAAATGGTTACATTCCAAAACAGCGATGCCGGACAAAAGAAGCAGAACAGAAAATGGTATAAATTGCATGGTTTCACTTTTGTAAAATTCTATAAAATCCAAATTTATCTGTAATGATTGAAAGTGGACCAGTGGTTCTTCGGATGAAGGTGAAGCGGGAGGGGTAGGAAGAAGGGGTTTCAAAGGTGCAGAAACAAGCTTTATATAAGCTTGACTGTGGTATAGACACTTGTCAAAATCCTCCAACTCTGCACGTTAATATGAAGCATATCTCAACAAGGCTGTTAGAAATACAGGCCAAAAATAAAAGTAGTAAAAACAGAAATACTCTAGAGAACATGGTCTAGCTACCTGACAAAGACTAATTACTATTTTAGAAATTTTAATGGCACGATGCCCTATTTTGCTCACCTGGAGCGATCTGTTTCCTAGAAGTTAGGCCCACGGCTGCCCGGGCTTAGCTCCCCCAGCTGTCCTGCCCGGGTGTGACGCCTGGCTCTCCTGACCGACTGTTCGTGGACACTGATTCTCATGTCAGGGTCGACGGCCGGTCTTACTTTGCTCCCTGAGCCAAGTCAGAAGTTCTGAATTCTCTGTTCCTTCGGCACGTGTGACTCGCACGGTCGTCCTTTCTCCTCAGCCAGTGTGCACACTCGTTTGCATCCCGAACTTCAGGGGTTTTGTGAGTGCTTTGAGCAACACCTGTCACCCGGGGCAGTATTCCGCCTCGCTGCGCTGTGTCCGGACAGGCCTGTGGACGGCGGTCGCTAGGCTGAAGGGACCACATCCTACCTGCTGCTGTCTCTGGCGGCCCGCTTCTAGAAGACCATTCACAAGACCTCTTAGATTTTGGTGTCCTGGAGCCACACGCCATTGATCCTTTAAAGAGCACTTGCCAAGTGAACGGGTTATGGACACGGGAGCGATGGCACCACACTCCGTCCCAGCTGGGGGCCAGGGAACAGGGTTCTGTCTTGGTGGCAGTCCCCTGCAGCCCACCGTAGGTGTCCTCTGAGAAGCCTTGAGGATGAGGATGGGGGGGGACCTCTTGGGTGTAAGCCACAGTGAGCCGCACCGCCCGCCTCTCTGCTTGCCTTGGCCGGTCCAAAGGGACCCTTCTTCTGAGTCAGCATTAAATACTAACTTATTTCTGTTTTCTTGCTGCTTCTTGATGGTCCCAAAGCCTTCGGGTTTGCTGGGTATTAATCACGTAGGGTTGGCCGGTATTCCTCAAGCTGTGATCTTTCCAGGTTCACATCCTTCTTTCCAGCATCCTTTGGTTTTCTCACAAAGGGCTAGGATTCAGCCTTTGATCAATTCTCATTTGCAAAAGGTAAGTAAGAGGGGGAACTTGCATTTGGGCCCTTGTGAAACACACCCATTTTACCCCAACTCTTTACTGTGTGATCGTTTTGAAGTTTGAAGGGTAACACAGACACACACACACACACACACACACGCACACACACGCTTCAGGCATGAAAAGAATTTGAATTAAATCAGGCACCTCGGAAAGGGAAGGATCTCGGAGAAGAGAAATGTGCTGAGGGCTCTGACAAGCCTTTTCTTTATTCTCTTGAGCTAATTGTGTCACTTGACACACTGGCATGAGGAATAGTGAAATTCTGACAGGCTAATTTGAGCTTGTGGTTCCAATGAAATGTACATAAGGCACTTGTTATATTTAGTGACAATCAGTGTCAATGTCTGTTTCAGAGCAATCCGATTATTTGGTTGCGGGTGAGTGCAGTAGCCCTTTGAGGTGAATTAAAGGTTGGTTCAGGGTCTAGGTTACAGCTGGGACAATGTGCGGTCTGGGACAGGAGGACAGAGGGAAGGCTGGGGGGAGCTGGTTTGGATGAACGGGAGGGCAGGCCCTGAGAAAACACTGAAAAATGGCTACAATGTTGCATTTGAAATAAAAAGAGCTCCAGGCTTGCCTCACTGATTTGTGCCCCTCAGTGGCAAGATCTTATAGATTTTGACTAGCTGAGATTGAAACGGTGATTTTAATTGAATTATAAACCCAATTCGTAGTTTTAAGTAGAAAGTTAAAGGCTAAATCTTTTTGGCTTTAAAGGAAACAGAACAGTTAGAACAGAAACAAATAAATGAAAGGAGAAGGGGAACAGAATCCTTCTTTGCCGGTAGGTGGCAGTATGAAACCGTGCCTGGACGCGGCTTCCCGGCACTGCTGTAATGGGGAGATGAGAGTTGTATAAAATTTCCTGTTGGCAGAGAAGGTGAAGTCAAGGGTTGTAATAAAGACCACTTCGAGTCTTTGAAAATGCCGCATGTCAGCAGCAACTAAGACTGACCCTTAAAAAAAAAAAAGGCTCAGGAACGAGGTCACAGAAGATGGTACTGAAATAATGTCCTACTTGAAATCATGTCTGATGTCATGGGTGAAAATAGGCATAAGGAGCCTGTTGGCTGATCCCAGCCGTAAAGTGATCATGTTTATTGGCGACTGAAAGTTTCTCTTCACCGTGACAGAGAGAGCCATATTACACACATTTTTATACAGTTGGTTTCTCAAAAAGGTAAAGAAGATATTCTGAATAATACATCTGTTAAATCAGCGCTCGGAACAGCAAGGACTGTGGCAGGTCAAGGTAGTATGGAATTACAGTGCCAGATGGGGGACTATTTCTGCCAACCGCGATTCTAATTTAGTCCTTTCCTTGTTCCAGCACTAAGTGGACTCTACTTCACAGGGCGCATGCCGCCAGACCCACCACAGCGCCTGTGTGGCATTCGGATTGGTACCTGTCGTGTACCGTTTCCAGAAAGCCCTAGTTTTAGATTGAACCAAGGTGAGATAGCAATGTTGTAAGAAAGACTGAGTTTCAAAGAGATGGCAGAATAATTTTTTAAAGAGATTTTATTATCTTTTAAAAGATTTTTATTTATTTATTTGAAGGAGAGCGAAAGTGAGAGAGAATACAGAGGGAGAGGAAGCAGACGTGCCACAGAGCAGAGAGCCGGACTCAGGGCTCGACTCCAGGACTCGGGGACCACAACCCGAGCGGAAGGCAGACGCCCGATGGACTGAGCCACCACCCAGGCTCCCCAGGGTGGCAGAAGAATTACACGTAGTCTAAACCAGGCTGAAATGGTTCTCTGACCCTGTAAAACCCAGCTGGAGGGTAAGAGGGTGTCCTGACAGTGGCTTGAGGGGTTAAGCGGCTACGTCCTAAATGTCGAGCCTGAACCAGCCTAGCAAGATTTTGACTCAAAAATCTTTATGGAGCCAACTGATTTCCCCTTATTGAGAGCGATCATCAGCTAAGGCTGTAGTAAAACCCCTTTCCTCCCCACATCACTGTAGTTTTGGGGCAAGGAAATGCAGTCGAGTATAGATGGTGCTATTTTTCTAAGACAGTGGTCCAGCAAGGAGCACTTGGGGGGGGGGTCTGGCTTCTCTCCAGAGAGATGTGCTAGTTCCAGATTGTTAGGGAGTAGCACATTTGGGGACAGATATGGAAGAAACAGGGCTTGAAAATTTGGTGAGAGAGAGAAAGGGGAGAGAGGGTTCAGAAGAAGCCAGGTGTGGTAAAGATGAACAGGGGAGTACAATTTTGGAAACCCCTATTTTGTTTGGCTCGTTTTTTTCTTGCGAGGGAGACCGACTACGGTCTAAGTTGGAGTCCTATGGAGCCCATTATGGCCATTTTGCAAAGGGAATTTAGGATTGGTCAACTCCGTGAGCTCCAGAGGGTAAATTCGTTGTTATTCCTCCTGTGACCCCCTCAAGCTAACACTACTTTATTTACAAATGTTCTAACCCACTCAGTCCCAACGCATACAATTCCCGCTACTGGCATCAACTCTGGCCTCAGCTTTCTCCTTGTGGAAGGAGACTGGGCTTGGCCTTAGAAGCCCTGACTTTGTCTCAGGTCTGGAACTTGCTAGTTCTTGGCTCCAGTCCAATCCCACACTGGCCAGGCCGTGCTGACCTCACTCTTTAGAGCATCCCTCTCATCGAGTGTCTCCTTTCCACATATCTGGGTGCTCTGAGAAAGGAGACGAGCTGTCAGGCTCTCGGCTCTCCTCTGTGCTTCTAGAAGGTTATCCCACCACGATTCCGTAACAGTCCCTTCCCTTCAGATCCTCACCATCTGATTATGTTGCCCTCTTCAAATTCCCGATGGTTCCGGTCCCCTGACCTTCAGCATATTTGGACACGTCTTTGGGGACCGTGGCCAGCCTGTCTGCCATGTCACAGGGCCCACAGTGCCCGCTAGAGATGGAGGGTCTTCCTGGAACACGACACTCGCTGCGTTCTGCTTCCTGCATGCACCACAGCTCATGCTTTCTGTCCTCAGCCAGTTGGCTGTCTTCCCTTCCATCCATCTCAGAGTAAGAAGAATCCTCCTTTCCAGGCAAACCCTTCCACTTGGCATCAACATGTCCTTTTGGATTTTAGTCTTTTAATTTTTCCTTTTGTCTTTTATCTCAACTTTCTCCCTCCCTCTGCTCCTTCTCTGTGACTTAAACACAGAGAAGATATTTCCCATAAGATATAGATATTTCCCATAAGACTAAAAATGGCTAAACATTCTCCTGGAATATCATCAAGGATCCCTCTTAGCACCAAAATCATGGCCCTTTCCCTGGAAACCACTTCGGAGAGTCAGCATCTCTCCTCTGGGTTTCTTGGCCTCCGTTTAGGCCCCCTCCGTTCTTTCCCCACACATGAGCACTAATAGGTTCATTACGTCCATTTCCGGCTTAGAACGGTCCGCAGGGTTCCGCGGACTCTCGGGTAAAGTCCCGCTCCTGGCGCTCCTTGCAGTGTTGGGCAAGCCCCAACCGCAGAAGGCGAAGCCCTGCGGGCACCGTGCCTGGCTCTGTGCTGCTTCACCCTTGCTCGCCCGCCTGCGGCCACTCCGTCGACGTTGTCGTCAGAACACAGTGCGCTCCTCGTGCCGCAGAGGCTTCGTGCGCCTTCGCTGGCCCTGGAAGGCTCTCCCGGCTCTCCCCGAGGCGCCCTGCCCCATCGCCCGCTTCTCTCCTCTCCCGCACTCACACAGCACGTACTAGCAGACTGGTTTAGCCCTGTCTCCTGCACTAAAGTGTAAGCTCCGGGAGGCCACGAATTCTTTCTTTCTTTTTTTTTCTTTAAGGATTTTATTTATTTATTTGAACGAGAAACAGAGACGGCACAAGCAGGGGGAAGAGAGGAGGGAGAGAGACAAAAAGACTTCCCGATGAGCGGGGGCGCAACGTGGGACTCGATCCCACCACCCTGAGATCATGACTTAAGCCAAAGTCGGACGCTTCACCAACTGAGCCACCCAGGCTCCCTGAGGGCAGCAATTCTCTCTGTTTGGCTCGGCCTTTTATTCTGTGGACCCCCTCCACGCAGGGTCTTGCATGTTAAACCATTCAGTGAAACGCTCACTGAACTAGCGGCTTCATAAATGAACGGCTGAGCTAATGAGCCCCAGGACCCCGGGCAGCCGTCTGTGCAGACCTTTGTCCGTGGAGTCCCGCTGCCTCTGTTCTTCTGCTCTTACTCTGTGAGCACTCACTCTCCTCCGTGGCATCGATCAAGCAGAGCTAATTTTTGAGACACAGACCCCCATCCCTTCCATTCAGATGACCCCAGTCCTAACCTGTGTAGACGACAGTTGTTCCCTTCTCTCTGAGTTATAGTTAACCTTGGCTGTTAACTTTTTGAAAAAGGTAACTTTTCGGGGGCGCCTGGGTGGCACAGCAGTTGGGCGTCTGCCTTCGGCTCAGGGCGAGATCCCGGCGTTATGGGATCGAGCCCCACATCAGGCTCCTCCGCTATGAGCCTGCTTCTTCCTCTCCCACTCCCCCTGCTTGTGTTCCCTCTCTCGCTGGCTGTCTCTCTCTGTGTCAAATAAATAAAATCTTTAAAAAAAAAATAAAAATAAAAAGGTAATTTTTCGTGAAGACATGCTTTATGCTTTTCACTGGATGAGGCGTCTTGACAACAAAAACCGTGTATACTATCTTTTCCATTTCCTGGAGCTCCTTAGCACTGTAGTGATTCACTGGTAGATTTGAAAAGGAAGACTTAAGCCGACCTACTTAGTGTTCAAACTTTCATTGAGATGAATCAAGTGAGTGAGTACCGGTGACTCTCCCATCTGTATCTACTTTGCTCCAACATTTCCCGGAACTGTGTTGAAAAAAAAAAATAGAATATTTTGAAACAACAAATGATATGCATTCTACTTCAGCGGGTGGGACAAATATGGGATAACATGGTAGACAAGAAAGTGGTGTCATCTATCCTCACTGCTCCATCTTTGAGAAGAATTCTTACTTTTTTAAAAAAAACAATCTCTCAGGTAGTGTGAGAAACTACTTACCCAAGAAAATCAATGAATGGAAGTCAGGGAACCAGACTGTTGCCAGTTTTGGATCAAAAGAGGTTCTCAAATGAGTATTCATTTTCTCTTTTTTTTAAGGATTTTATTTATTTGTGAGAGAGAGAGAGCGCGCACAAGCCTGGGGAGCAGCAGGCAGAGGGAGAAGCAGGCTCTCCACTGAGCAGGGAGCTTGAGGTGGGACTCGATCCCAGGACCCTGAGATCATGACCTGAGCTGAAGGCAGATGCTTAACCGACTAAGCCACCCAGGTGTCCCTCAAATGAGTATTCTGACTGCAAAGTACAGCACAGTCTACACGCAGAGGTGGGGGTGCTTGTGTGTGCCTGTGGTAAGGTCACTGCAAACCGAGTTCGTGGCACTGCAATCAGGTGGTGATGTGGGCGTGGCAAAGACACGCTCAAAACCAGTGTGGTGTCCCCCACTGTTGGAGAAAAAAGTTCTGAAATTGATCCAAACAGCTTTGTGGTTTGGCTCTGGTTTGACTGGTAGAGTGACGTAACCCACTGTTACCCTGAGCAGCCTGTGTGATTTCTTCTAATCAAGACATATGTGAACAGGGTATCAGAGCCCAGTGTCATAAATTGAGAATTAAAAAGGTAACATAGCTAAGGAGATTTGAGACAAGTTAGAAATGAAAGTATAAAGATAGAAACTGTAATCTAAAAAATGCAACATGGTTGATTGTCACTCGAGTATGAACAAACAGCAAACAGATTTTGGGGAGAAAGTTGGATTAAAGCCAGTTAATCAAATTAGAATTGGAAGTGAAGGTGAAGTCAGATGGAAGGAAAGGCGTAGGAGAAGTTCCTTGGCTTTCCTGCTTTTCTCTAAGAGGAAAGAGAATCCAGGAACCTGGGTTGGCCTGTTTCTTTCCTCTCTTCCCCCAAACTGCCTGTGGGGAGAATTCTGATTCATTTATGTGACCTAAACTGAATACCAGCTGTGTTCCAGGCACGGTTCTTGGCACATGGGATTCATCAGGAAACACAACAAAGATTCTCGCCCACTGGAGTTCGTATTCTAATGGAGGTGGTGGGGATTTGAAGACAGAAAGTAACAGAACATGCTATATTTAAGTTGTACTTTGTCAGAAGACGATAAGTCTTATGAGAAGAAACACATGAACAGGAGGGTAGGGTGGACAGAATGTAGGGAATGAGAAAGAGGAGTCAGGGTGAGTAGGTTTGGTTATGAACAACTCAGTGCAAGGTCAGTGTGAAACAAACACATTTTTCGCACTGTTTTTAGGGTGTGAACTCTCTGGGGGTAAGACATGGGCTAACAATGCCATGACCATCAGTCCACATCTAATTTGGGCCAGCTTGTTTCTTACAGAGAAAGGTTTGCAGCCTGAATCCACCTACTGAAACTATAAGCTGATTACAAAACCAAGTGGGCAAAAAGTATGGACAAGGTGGGAGAAACTATCTTCAGCTGGAAACAAGTATATTATTGATTTTCTGAGTCTCCCTCCCTGGTGGGAAGCCTGGCAAGGTTGACCTGGTGGTTGTAAGTCCCAGTGGACCTGGAGGGGTAGGAGGAACATTTTTGGCTCTCAGGCTTATATTTATGACCTGGAGGGATACTTAATTTGAGATAAGCTTATTGTGGGCTGACATTAATTACTTGGGGCACTATTTCCAATGGAAAGCTGAGTCTGAGCTTGCTAAGTGAAACCAGAGTGGGGAGAGGCAAGAACTCTCACAGGGGCAGTGAGAGCAAGGGAAGCAAGTGGACAGAAAGGAAATCTGGTCAACCCCAGAGATAGGGAGCAATGGCGGGGCACATGCACGCTCAGATGATGACTGCATAATGGTAAAAGCTTCAAGTGGAGTAGATCCTGGAGAGACTCTCTCACCTCCTTTGATTTATTCTGGATGGCATAGTTTTAGATGCCTGTAACTTTGGGGAATTGTCCATATCAGAGTTACCAACTGGCACATGTCCCGGAGTAGAAGCATGTGTCTGCTGGGTAAGTCTGACATTACAGCAGCTGAGAAGCTCATGTAATTGTAATAATATTACTAATAGCCAGTCACTTGAATATTTGGGTTGGAGCAATTAGTCAAGAATGAAGGTCGGATGAGTGGTGACTGTCCTCACACTGTCCTGTCCCTGGATCCCATATCGTGAAGCTCTCAGCCAGCTGAACCAATGGCTAAATAGGAGAGACTAAAGACGAGGCTCTTGGGCTTTTTTTTTTTTTCTCCCATGATGCCTGTGGTGGTTAATTTTATGTGTCAACATGACTGGGCAATGCGGTCCCCATAATGTGGGTCTTTGGTCCTACATCCTTCTGGTGTGTCTGCAAGCGGGTTTCTGGATGAGATTAGTATTTGACGCTGGAGGCTGAGCAATGCAGGTGGCCTCCAACCCTGTGGGTGGGCTCCCTCCAATCAGCCGAAGAGCTGAGTGCAGTAGAAGAATGGACTGGCCTGCCGAGAAGAGGGAATTCCTCCTGCCTGACTGTCTTCAGGTAAGAAATTGTTTTTCTCTTGCTTTTAGGCTTGAACTGTCTAATGGAAAAAAACCAGGGGATTTTGTCCTCACAGGATTTTGTCACAGGAAACACTTCCCTACTGACAGTCTGGTCACCCCAGTGAGCAAGTCTTTGGGACCCCAGCTGGCGTCCGCAGCTCAGCTCGGTTCTGACTCCGTCTACCCGGAGGTAGCATCGGATCCCGCAGGCGAGGGCTCGGCCCCCCAGCACTGCTCCCCTCCCCACTTGAGACTCCAGCCATAAGCTTCTGACCAACTGGCTTGAGGACGGAGGTTCCAGGGAGCCCTTCCTCGGGTTTGCTTAATTTGCTAGAGCCGCTCACAGAGCTCAGGGAGATGCCTCCTTGTGCTTACCGGTTGGTAGAGAGGAACAGCCGGACGGAGAGACACACAGGATGAGGTCTGGGAGGGGCCGAGCGCGAGGCTCTGTCCCAATGGAGGCGGGGGCGGCACCCCCCCGTGTGCATGGGTGCTGCCGGCCTGGAACGTCACCCAACCCCATACTCGGGCTTTCACGGAGGCCTCCTCATGTAGACACGGTCAGTTATTCACGCCATTTCCAGCCCCGTCCTCTCGGGAGGAGTGTGGTGTGTGTGTGTGTGGGTGCAGCCAGACGGTCCAGCCTTCACGTCAGGGCTGCTCTTTGTGGTGCCCAGTGCTTGTCCAGGTGGCCACCTAGCGTCGCCTCAGTAGAGCAAAAGATGCTCCCAGTGCTCTTATCCCTGAGGAAGTTAGAAGGGTTTCAGGAGGTCTGGGCCACAAACTGGAGGCACAGACCTGTATACATATATATATATATATAATTATTATATTATATATAATAATTAATTATAATTAATTATTAAGTATATTCATATATAATTATTAATTATATATTTAAATATATATTCAATTATAAAAATTTTAAATCGGTGTACTTTTTTTTTTTTTTAAAGATTTTATTTATTTATTTGACAGAGATAGAGACAGCCAGCGAGAGAGGGAAACAAGCAGGGGGAGTGGGAGAGGAAGAAGCAGGCTCATAGCGGAGGAGCCTGATGTGGGGCTCGATCCCAGAATGCCGGGATCACGCCCTGAGCCGAAGGCAGACGCTTAACTGCTGTGCCACCCAGGCGCCCCTAAATCGGTGTACTTTTGACACACAATGTTATATTAGTTTCAGGGGCACAACACAGTGATTCGAACATTCTCTACATCGCGCAGTGCTCACCACGGTAGTCAGTTGCTGTCTGTCACCACACAAAGTTTACGTTTATCTCACAGGCTGAAATATTCGCTCTTCCTGTCTCGAGCCTGCCAGCCTCAGGACCAGACCCACGCCAGCGGGTCACCATGACCTCCCTGTTGACAAACCCGCTGTTCACTCCTCTCCGCAGTGCCCTGGGCTGTTGAGTCTGACCTGATGCGGCTCACAGATTTTCTTTGTCTGTTTTTCTGGAGCAGTGGTTCTCAGCAGGGGTGATTTTTGCCCTCAGGGTGTTCCTGGGTAATGTCTAGAGACATTTTTTTTGGTCACAAATGGGGGGAGGTACTGTTGGCGTCCAGGAGGTAGAGACCAGCAAACCCCCCATAACAACGAGTTACCCAGCCCAACATGTCAACACCAAGTGCCAAGGTGCTGAGATGACCTTTTGTTTCTAAATACCTGATGATTGCCTGGGATACTCCTGTCTCACTTGCTGTCTTCTCACCTTCCAGATAACTTCTAAATATTTGATTTTTATGAGATTCGGTCCTGGACCCCATTCTCTACCTATATTCCTTCCAAGAATGATCAAATATGTTTCCATGGTTTAGAATACCATAGTGTGCTGATGACCCCAGCTCCGAACACCTGATGACCTCCAGACCCCTATCTAATTGCTTCCTTGATGTCACCGTGTGAAACTCCCTGAGTGCAAAGACACATTTGAATTGCTTCACTGAATTCGTCCGTTCTCCACTTTCCCCCTTCTCTGTAAAGAGTACTGTGACCCCCCAGCACCTAAAGCTCTAGGTGTCCTGCTTGATCCGTCTGCTTCCATAGGCCTACAGTCCACGTATCAGCAAGCCCTAGCAGCCCTATTTATAAGGCATTTCAGATTAGTTGAAATTTCTCCAGCTCTCCAGCTGCACATCCAAGATACCACCAAATATTGTCTGTATTACTGCAATTACTTGTCAATGATCTCTCTGCTGTGTTCTTACCCTTTGCAGCCTATTACCTATACAAGATCCCTAAGTAATATGTCAGAAACACACATCACATGAGCTTCCAGTGACTTACACTGCGCTCAGTAGAAGACCCCATTCCTTTACTATGGCCCGCATGCTCCGACCCACCCAGCGGCTGCCCATCTCTCTCTCTGCACCCACTGCATTGGCCACTGTGGTCCAGATGGCAACCAGAGCCCCGAATATGACCTTCCCAGATCTGTGACTCTTTGCAATGTGACTTGGAAGCTTCTTTCATCAAGAGACGAAGGCTGTTTCTCTACTCCATGAAACTGGGTTGGCCTTGTGACCAGCTTGAATAAAGGAACGTGGTGGGAGAGATGTCGAGGGCTGCCGGCTGGAGGTGGGACACCACGTGGAGCAGAGACACGCTGTGGTTACCGAGCCAGCCCGAGAGCAAGGAGCCCCCGGCAGACCCGGTAGTTGACCCCTGACGCGAGAGTGAGCCTGGCTGAGACTGGAAAGGTACCGTCCATCTCGAATTGTTCAAGTTGTTGACTCACAGCAAAGGCAAACCACGTTAATAGTTGCTGTTTAAAAACATTAACAAATTTTGGGGTGGGTTGATAGACCTCAACACCAGCCCTCTTCCTGTTCCTCTAATAGGCAAATCAGCTCCCTCATCCGGATGGTTGAACTTGCTGTTCTCTCTGTCTAGAAAACTTTTCTTTCAGCTCTCTTTGGTTTTAACTGCTTCTGAGTTCCCGTGATCAGAGAGAACATTTACCATATATATACATATTTTTTGCATGGGTTATCTCATTTGATGCTAACAGCATTATTATTCACATTTTCCAGATAGATAGACGCAAGTACCAAAAGGTTAAGTACCCTGTGGAGTTTTCACAGGTGGGGGGTGGGGTGGGGACTGGGGCTCAAACGAGGAAAATGATGATTTCAAGAGCCCATGCTTTTAACTGCTGTGCCATTTCCCTCCCTTTATGTGTGCATCGTAAGATATTAATAAATATGTGTTAAATGAAATTGTGCATAAATGAATGTATAAAGCAAACACGTGGCAGAAATACAGAAGAAACAGCCTTCTTTTGGGGCTGCCGGGCAGGGGCAAAGCATTTCTGAAGAACCCTTCCAAGCATTCGTTTTTAGCATTGAGAACCTAGTGGGGGAGGAAATATATTAAGGAAACATGAAACACGAATGCTCACAACAGGTTTATTGAATGTTCTGGGCTCTGAATAGTGAAGAAGGAAGCAGCTCTTCCTGGCTCCTGCCACATGGCCCTTCCCCCCAGGAAACAAAAGCTCCGGCAAATTTCTAGTCGATTTCACACATTGATGGCATTTCATGCACTCCAACTAAATCAAAGCTTCAGCTTCTCATGCAACTGAAACTTTGTCTCTTTTTCACATATCTTCTGGCCTGACCCATGTGCCTATAGTGAGGAAGAAAATATAGTTTGCTTTTTTCCTCTTTGCCCTTTTTCTTCTCTTAGCTGTTTCCTCTGGTTTTTCTGCGGTGATTAGAGAGAGGAGAGGGGCGGGAGAGTTAAGGGTCTGCTTGACCGGTGCCTTTGCAATCCCGTGTTGATGCTTCTACTGTGAAAATGAAGCAATTTTGTCCTGGGGTGTACCTCACATACTCTTTCCTTTGATGTCCCCTCCACCAAGCTCTTCCGTGGTCACCCACGGTGACCAGTCTGGCCCATGGAAAGCTCCCGGCAGGCCACTCTCCAGGAAGCTCATCTATCATGCATAACTTCAGCCAACCTCTTGCTTGCAGAACATTTCTGGATAAAGGTTGAGCACCCAGTCTCTGTGTGTCTTAAAGGTTATAGGGTAAATGTCATGCTCCCCTTTACCTGGCTCGAGTGAGAGGAAATACACCCTTTGCCTGGATGGGAAGGCTCTCCAAAGGGCTTTCTAACCTTGCACATGACTTGTTTGTCTTGGCTAGCATATCTCTTTAGGACACGGGGATCCTTAAAACCTACACTACTTTGCAGAAATTCGGACTGGAAAGGCCCAATTCAACATTTAACAACTTAGTTCCTTGAAGGGTAGCTCAGATCTGATTGCCGAGCAAATCAGGGGTGGGAGAGGTTGAGGGGGTGGCCTGAACATGTCACGGCTAGGCAGCATGCTAACAAGAAGGTCTCAGAATGTGGGAGGGGTGCTGTCCGCTGGTGGGGGCTAGGCAAAGAAAGCCCACAACAGGGCACCAAGTATGTGCCCAGAACACATATAATTAGTCTAATTTTCACAACAATGGTCTGTGATACTGTTATTCTCATTTTACAGATGAGGAAGCAGAAGCTTCACCAGTTATATTATTTTTACTGTTTTCTAGGTAAAAGAGGACAAATATTTTAGTTGGTAACATTGATGAAAATATTATCACCCAGTAAATATGTATTTTATTGTCTGTGTTCAATTTGATAAATAATTTTAGCTACACTGCTTTGTTCATTATCTGCACTCTAAATGAGTAGAATGGCAATTAACTCTAATGTCCCACGTGTTAATTGTTTTAACTTTCATGTTTCATTTCACACTGAATTCTCATCTGCCAGGTGATGGATACATTCTTTCAGTATCAAAGGGAACTGACCACTCTAGTTAATTCCCATCCTGATGCATTTAACGTTTTTACCAGTCTGGGCCATTAAAAAATAAAAATTCATACAGACATCTCAATGTGCTCTGTTTCTCCCACTCCTCTCTCAGACCCTTCTAACACGACCTCACTCTCGTCAACTCTAGCACTTTCTGTACATCTGTTTCTATGAGGTTAATCTGTGGTATCTGGATTCTGAGCAAATATTCATTCAGAGTGAGCAAAAACACTCAGCGGAGCGTTCCAAGGGACACCAGTCACGCTCTCCTTATCTGAACACACACAGAGAATGTAAGCATCCTTGTCAAGTACTTCTTAGTCTATGTAGAGATAAGGGACTTTGTTCTCACCTTCCAATTTTTCATTGCCCATTGGAATGTTTTTCCTGTGTCAGGAAAATGGCCCCAGACATTGATTTTCTACTTGAATAGCCTGACAGACAGAGGGGCCAAGTGGTTTGTATTTTTTAAGATCTCCCCATTTTCATTACCTTTACTGTCTGTTGATCATAAACTTCTTGACACAACAAACTTGACTGGGTTCTTAAAATACATGGCATGGCATGATAAGGGCTTAGGTCTCAGACAATTCGGACTGCACCGTGCTGGATTCTAGCATTGCTGCACCAGAGTCTGGCTTCTGCTGACGCCTCGGAGAGACGTGAATACATTAGAGTCACACGATCCGCCTTTCACATCTGAACTAATGGCTTGCAGAACTTAAACAGAAAATAATCCCAGCAGCCCCGTCCGTGATCCCATCACAGGAGCAGCTGTGCGAACATGCTGCTGTCTCTCTCCCCGAACCTGTCTGCATGCGTGAAGTCAGAGGTCACAGTTGCTTACAGCTGTGAGTCCCTGAGATCTTTCATCAGGATAACCAGCTCCCGGGTGATGCCATCTGTCTTCATTTATCTCTGCAGAATGTCCAGTTTAGAAAAATGAAATGTCTGTATGAGTTAAGATTTTAGGATGGTGGAAGCCACGCTGAAATCTCTATCAATTAGTTCATTTCCCCCGTGCTATGGTCCGGTCTGCTTTAGTACAGTAAACATTAAATGCCCACAGATGCGCTAACACTGAAAGATAAAGGCGCAGAAAAATTGTAGGCGCAGGAATAAGACAAATTGTGGGACAATTATTAATACTTTCCACGTGTGCGACTGACCAAAAAAGCGGCTCGCGTGCCCTTGTCTGCAGGCTGCAGTGACGAAGGTCAGCCACGGCCGGTGCGGAGCAGAAAGCCCGCCGGGTCAGCGGTACAACGCCGCTGTCTGTTACGATTTTTGCTCAAGGTGAAGATGCCGAGAGTAAATTCTAAAATTGAAATGGCATCAAGAACATGAGGTCCACAAAATATAATGACGTGAACTGAAAACCGACCCGGTCACAAGAACAAATGCTCCATATCTTACAAGAGTGTGTCAGGAGGCCTCTAAAGAATTTTCCATCCTACATGCTCACTCGAGCAGCTGCCATGTGCACCAGCTTACAAAACCCTCCTCACCCTGGGCGGTTTTTAGTGCAGATAATAATTTTGATTCAACTTCTTTATATCTATTGCCCGAGACACATATTAAAAAGTTTCTTAGAGTGACCACTGCTCTGAGGCCCATGTAAAACATTAGAAATTGGGGCGCCTGGGTAGCGCAGTCGTTAAGTGTCTGCCTTCGGCTCAGGACGTGATCCCGGTGTTCTGGGATCGAGTCCCACATCAGGCTCCTCTGCTGGGAGCCTGCTTCTTCCTCTCCCACTCCCCCTGCTGTGTTCCCTCTCTCGCTGGCTGTCTCTCTGTCATAAATAAATAAAATCTTAAAAAAAAAAACCAAAACATTAGAAATTGACCATGGCATGGGCCAGAGAACATTTAAGAAGAGTGTATCAGACAATCCTTTTAAGAGTATTTCTCTGTCTCTAGTTTTTTTCCTTTTGCCACTGGACCAGCTCAGAAGGAAGGAGGAGGAACGTGATTTAAGAGAGTGCGAGGCATCACTGGTGGTTCACGCTATTGCTCACACTGTTTCTTTGGTTAAAAGTATCACCCCTACTTAATGTGTTTACCTAGATCTCGTAATGGCAGACGGGCTACCCTTCTCCAAAGACCTCTTCCCCCCCCCCCACCCCACTTATTTGAGAGAGAGCCAAGGGAGGGGCAAAGGGAGAGACTGTCCAGCAGACTCCTCGCTGACTGCGGAGCCCAGTGCAGGGCTCTATACCATGACCCATGAGATCATGACCTGATCACCTTGATCACCTCTTTTGAGGTGCCCCCTCAAAAGACCTCTTAACACACACAATAAGTTAGCTATCACTTTGGAAAGCAGAGTGGTCCTGGAAGATCCCGCAGCAGCGTGACAGAGGATGAGCAAGTTGGAAAACAATAGGAAGTGGGAACGATCGCCTGCTGTTTGGAGGCCAGAGGGAGGAGAGCGGGCTTAGTGGCGCCCCCACGTGGGTGCACTGGCGCACGAGCCACGCGTGAGGGCTCCCCTTCCGCCACATCCTGCTCCCTTTATTTTAGCTCTCCTAGTGGGTAGGAAGCAGTATTTCACTGCGCATCGGATTTGCATTTCCCTCATTACTGCGCATCTTCCCGTGTGCTTACTGAGCATTTGTGAATCTTTTCTGGGAAAGCATCTACTCGGATCCTTTGCTCATTTTTCATTGGGTTGTCTTTCTATAATGACGCATTTTTAGTTTCTTGATATACGATCCACCAATCTTGAAAACCACTACACAGAGAGTACTATCAGAATCTACAAATTGTATTTTAAAAAATGTTTAATGTCCATCTTATGTTTAGCTAAATCACCTTCATCAGTTGGGAGTATGATGCTTTAAAAATACAAGTAAACATTATTATAGGACAACAAATAACTATCTACCCCCTTTCGGACCTAAGATCGTCTGCGTCATTCTCAAGAAAGAATTCAAATCTTAGCAAAGGGCATTTTATCAACAACATTTGGAGCTTCCTCAACAAGTATTGATAACTCAGCCATTCGAATGAATGAAAAATATGAATGCTCATATTTTTGTGATTTTAACGAAGCTGAAATGATGACTGTTTCACTGGCTTGTCTTCAAGAGCATTTATGGAACGCTTGCTGTAGGCCAGACCCTGTAGTGGGTGCTGAAGAAACGGAGTGATAATGGGTCCCTACGTCCAAGACATGCTGCATACGTGTTCACTGCTGGTGATGATACCGCTTGTCCAGTGCAGTTGACCCAGGAGAAATGGCAATATAGCATTAGTTACTACTCACCTCTCCGGTCTAGAGTGATTACTTCATACAGATTTTAAGATTAGACAGTCCTTCCTTCCACCCACCCACCCACTCATTCACTTATTCATTCAGTGAACATTTAATGATCTATTGGACCATGTTAGTAAATGGTAAGTAATGAGTGTTCCTGGTATATATTGGCATCTAAAGAACAGTGATGATAAATAAGAATGAGATCAAGAACCCACTGTCAAGGGCACCTGGGTGGCTCAGTCATTAAGAGTCTGCCTTCCGCTCAGGGAGTGGTCCCAGGGTTCTGGAATCGAGCCCTGCATCGGGCTCCCTGCTCCGCTGGGAGCCTGCTTCTTCCTCTCCCACTCCCCCTGCTTGTGTTCCCTCTCTCGCTGGCTGTCTCTCTCTGTCAAATAAATAAAATCTTAAAAAAAAAAAAAAGAACCTACTGTCAAGATGTCACCTGTCATCTGGATTCCAAAGGAACGGGAAAGTTGAATTTCAAACAAAGTAATAATAAACTGTAACTTTTCAAGGGAAAAAGTCTAAAAATGGGGAAAACATTAGGGAAGCTCTGCAGAAGAATGATTAGGCAGGAAGTTCCTTCATCATTTTTGTCCCTTTCCCTTACATGACATTCTGGAGAAAGCGACATTGGTGGATCAAAAGAAATATTTAAGGCTTTTTTGGGTTTGTTTCTACTGTTTTCTCCTTTTGTCATTCATGCTGCCCTCTTGCTTCCTGACTAGGTTTGTGGCAACATTTTCTCGTTCACCAGTGCTTTCGTACGGATGCATTTTAAGGGCAAATCTGAAGATGTGCCAAGTTCTACGTCTGAATGGGTGGAGCGGTGACGTAGTTTTTGGGGCACAAATGCCGCAATGTGAAGAATGGATGTCAACCTGAGGACAGTGAAGAGGAAACAAAATTATTTAAATTTTATTTTTTCATCTGCATAGAAATATATACCATTATGTGCCTACAGCTCTCTGGACCGACATCTCTGTTTTGATTTGCATTTCCCTGACGACTGACAATATTGAGCATCTTGTCATGGGCTGTTGGCCACATATACCTTCTTTGGGGAAAGGTCTATTCAAATCCTTTCCTCAAAGTCTTAATTGGTTTATTTGTCTCTTAATCATTCAGCTTATTTCGCTCATCGTGATCAATTTGAGATTTGTGATGTAGCTTGTACTGAGCGCTGTTCCTTTTTTTCCCTCCGAATTGTATTTCATTGTATCATAGGCCACAATTTGTGTATCTGTTCGCCAGCTGATGGACATTTGAGTTGTTTTGATTTTTGGTGAATTTGAATCAAGCTACTAGAAACATTTCGGACAGGTCTCTGTGCAGACGTGTGTTTTCGTTTCTCCCGGGTAAATACCCAAGAGGGGTGTGTTTTCCGAAGCGGCTGCCGCACTGCGCACTCCCGTCCGCAGCGGTGACCGCCCCACATCCACGCCCGCACTCGGTGGCGTCCGTTTCAAAGGCGTGGGTCACTCCTGCAGGTCTGTAGTGGTACCAGGTTGCAGTTAGGTTAGATCGACCTCATAACTGATGACGTCAGCGTGTTTGCTGTCCCCATATAGCTCTTCTTCGGGGACAGGTCTGTTCAAATCTTTAGCTTATTTCTTTATCCGGTATTTTATTTTTTTATTATGGAATCCTAAGGCTTCTTTTTATATTTTGGTGATAAGGCCTTCTTCAGATATACATTTTGGAAATATTTTCTTTTTCCTTCAGCTTGCTTTTCTTTTTCTTAAAAGTCGTTTATAATGTCTTGTTGGAGAATTGACCCCTCGATCATTATGTAATGCCCCCTTTCGTCTGATAACTTCCGTGCCGTGTCCGAAATCAATACAGCTACTTCTGCTTTCTCTTGATGCGTGTCAGCATGCCACGCTTTTCTTTATTTACTTTTAATCTGTATGTATCTTTATATTGAAAGTGGGTTTTTTGGGGTAGACAACATATAATTTTTTCATCCACTTTGACAATCTTTTAATTGGTGCATTGAGACCATTGACATGCAAAGTGATTATTGATATACTTGAAATAATATCTATCATATTGTTACTGTTTTCTCTTTATTGTCTTTGTTCTTATTTTTGTCTCTTTCACTCTTTTTCTGCCTTTTATGGTTTCCACTGAGTCTCTTATGTGATTTCATTTTCTCTCCTATCTTAGCATATCAGTTATATCACTTTTTTTTTTTTTTTACTTTTTTAAAGTGCTTACCCTAGAGTTACAATATACATTTACAACTATTCCAAGTCCACTTTCAAATAACACTATCCCACTTCCTGTGTTATGTGAGTACCTTATGGTAACAAAATGATCCTCATTCCACCCCTATCCCTTGTATCATTCTTGTCATTTATTTCACTTATATGTCAACATACGTAAGAGTACAGGGACATAAATACACGTATGTACATATGTACACACATGTATGGGCATACATCATTGAATATACTGCTACTATTGTTTTGAACAAGCTGTTTGATTAGATCAATTAAGAATAAGAAAAATGAAAGTTAAAAAAAAGTTTTTATCTTAACTTCCCTTCCCTTACTCCTTCATTTACACTCTTTATGTAGATCCGACTTTCTGACCTGTAGCGTTATCCTCCTCTCTAAGGAACTTCTTTTAATGTTTCTTGCAAGAAGGGTCTACTGACAACAAATTCCTTCAATTTTTGTGTGAGAAAGTCTTTACTTCTCTTTCTTATTTATTTATTTATTTATTTATCTATCTATTTTTTTTTTTAAGATTTTATTTATTTATTCGACAGAGATAGAGACAGCCAGCGAGAGAGGGAACACAAGCAGGGGGAGTGGGAGAGGAAGAAGCAGGCTCCCAGCAGAGGAGCCTGATGTGGGGCTCGATCCCAGAACGCCAGGATCACGCCCTGAGCCGAAGGCAGACGCTTAACCGCTGTGCCACCCAGGCGCCCCTATTATTATTATTTTTAAAGATTGTATTTACTTATTTGAGAGACAGAGAGAGAGCACAAGCTGAGGGAGTGGCAGGAAGAGGGAAAGAGAGAAGCAGACTCCCTGCTGAGCAGGGAGCCGGATGCAGAGCTTGACCTCAGGACCCTGAGATCATGACTTGAGCCGAAGGCAGCTGCTTAACCGACTGAGCCACGCAGGTGCCCCTTCCTTTCACTTTTAAAGTACAATTTCTCAGGGTACAGAATTCTAGGTGGGTGATTTTATTCTCTGAACACCAAATATTTCACCCCTTTCTCCTCTTGCTTGCATGGTCTCTGTGGGAAAGTTGATATAATTCTTACCTTTGCTCCTCTCCAGGGAAAGTGGTTTTTCCTCTGGTTTCTTTCAGGACTTTTTCTTTATCTTTGTTTTTTTGTATCTTGAAAATTATATGCCTGGGTGTAGTGTGTTTTTGTTTTTGGCATTTATACTGCTTGGTATTCTCTAAGCTTCCTGGATCTGTGGATTAGTGTCTGACATGAATTTGGGGGAAAATTCTCAGTCATTTTTGTTTCAAATATTTTTTCCTGTTTCTCTCTTCCTTCTCATGTTTTTCCGATTATGCATATGCTCCATCTTTTGTTGTTGTCCCACAATCCTTAGAAATAGTTTGTCTTATTTTGTCTTCATTCTCTTTGCTTTTCAGCTTTCAAAGATTCTGTTGATGTATCATCTAGCTCAGAGATTCTTTCCTCTACTGTGTCAAGTCTATTAATGAGCCCATCAGAGGCATTTTTCATTTTTGTTCCGGCATATCTTTTTGGGTTCTATCTTAGGATTTCTGTCCTTCTGCTTATATTTCCCTAGAGCCTTTACCATATTAATTATGGCTGTTTTAAATTTTGGTCTGATAATTCCAATATCCCTGCCATGTCTGGTTCTGATGCTTGCTTGTCTCTTCCAATTGACTTTTGCTGTGTTTTGTAACTTTTCCTTCAGAGCTGGACACCATGTGCCTAGCTAAAGGAACTGCTGTAAATAAGACCTCAGTCATGTGATGCTGAGGTGTGAGGAAGGGGAGCCTTCTATAGTCTCAGGTAATGTTGATGTAAGCATGTTTACTTATGCTGACTTACAGCATTTAAGGGTAAAGGATCTGGAAGATTCTGGGATGGTGCTCAAGTGTCTTTGGAGGGTCCATGATCATTGAAAAGGTAATTTTATGGGGAGAGATTTGGAAGGGAGGCAGTCAGTTCATTTGAGGATATGTTGTCTTTGAAATGCCTGTGGACACCCAGCTGTAAATATATTATAGATATTTGGCACCCAAATATATCTGAGCTGGAGAAATATATTTAAGACTCATGTACCTTGAGAGTGGAGAGAGAAGAGTGATTGCTTTTGTGGAATTGTGGTTCCAATATGGAAAGAAAATCACAGTGTTTTGTTTTGATTTTGACAGGAAATCAGAACTCTCAAGATGGAATGCACTGTCGTTGTAGAAAATGCCACTTTGATGTATCATTTGTCAGGCTAGAGCTGCTTTATGGGGTAAACCCAGTATCCGTTTATTTTGTACCTCACCTGGTTACTAAACGTACTTCAGGTAGCTTTCAAGGATGGATAATGTATGAGAATATTAAGTGATTGGATGACAATGAGGTGAAGAAGGAGGAGGAGGAGGAAAAAGAAGAAGATGAGAGGAGAGGAGAGGGAGGGAAGAAAGATGGGAACAAATCGAAGACAAGGATAATGGTAACCACGTGTCCTGTTAAAGCCTGCTTGTGCTCTAGGAGTGAGTCCTAAGACATTGTGCTAGCTCATGTGACAAAAATCTATATGTATATCTCTCATACATTTTAACATATTTATTTGTATTTCTTACTTATTTATATATTTACAATATGTACATGTACATTTTCTATATTTCGAATTGGAACTAATCTGGGGCTAATATACGGTAAGAATTCAGACTTCAGAATAAAGAATTACATTCTATGTAATATAACAAAATCTTTAATTGTACCTTTATGGCAGTAATTTTGTTACAAGGGGATGCTTTTCCCCACACCTGAAATTTCCCTCCATGTGGAGGATGCTGTATTAAAGAAACACTCCTGGCTTCTCTCCACCCTCTTATTTTCTTTGTGACGTGCTGGAAAGAAAAACTTGGCATGCATAGCAAGCTGCTTCTCCCTGTCCTCGGGGGTGAGGTGCCTGCTGGGATATGGGCTTTCCTTTGCTCCTCTAAGCTATTACCTCTTGTGCAGGAACTCTTACTGTCACCAAGTATGATGGAAAAAGATGCCAGTTCATTATTGCTTATGACCAGTGGGCTCATCTCCTGGCTCTGAGAATTAATCCTAGTAATCCTATTGCCTGAAGATCCTTTAATATTAGTACATCAGCCAAAGGATGATATATCGGATTTCCACTAATTTGCTTGTTTGCATATTTCTCAATTGGCTCTGTGCTTTCATGGCCAAGGGTTGTCTACTTACGGACCCCTAGAAATGCAATAATTTTGACAGAGTTGTTTATTTTAAAGATAATCAATGTAAGCTGATGCCATAGAAAGAAAATGAAATTTAGTAGAAATAATTCTACAGTGTACAAACTTAATTTGGGTACCATATTTTGTGGGATTTTCTAGATCTAGGAATTTATTTTGAATGTCTAGAAAAGAGAGGATGATCTGAATGGCCTTGAGTTCTTTTTGTTGGCTAGCAAGCAGTCAGAAGAGCCACTCGTTTGGGAATTAGGTAACCTGTATTGTAGTTTAACCTGTATTGCTTGATAAAGGATTTGGGACAAGTCAGTGGACATCTGGCGAGCTTCTGCTCCTCTAAGGCTTTGCTCCCCAAACCTGTAGACCACACTTACTCAAGAGCTGGCCCTGCGTTGTGTCCCAAAGATTCTGAGCCAGAAGTCACTTGTGTGCAATGCTTCCCTCTGGATTGAATCAGCAGCTCAGGAAGCGACGGTCTCTTCCACTTTGCGAATCCACGGTTCCCTGACATCGCCAACTGAGGGATCACATTTTCTGTCTCCTCCTTTGTATGCCGCTAATCACACCATACCCAATATCATCTTCTACGTTTTTATTTTATTTTTTTTAAAAGATTTTATTTATTTATTCAACAGAGATAGAGACAGCCAGCGAGAGAGGGAACACAAGCAGGGGGAGTGGGGGAGGAAGAAGCAGGCTCATAGCAGAAGAGCCTGATGTGGGGCTTGATCCCAGATCGCTGGGATCACACCCTGAGCCAAAGGCAGACGCTCAGCCGCTGTGCCACCCAGGTGCCCCTCTTCTACGTTTTTATGTAGAAGATTTTCCAAACTGTTCAGAGATACTGCACCTGCAGCCGGTTGCACGCAGAGCGTGGCATCCTGCTTCTACCCTCACTGTTAATTGGAAGACTCCAGGTGGGGCGATAATGAGAGACGGGTCCATTTTGCTTGGGGTTGGAGGTGACATGCAGTCCGTGGGTTCAGCAGCAGTTGCCCGATCTGGGTTGCTGTGAACACGGCCCCATTTAGTTTCCTTAAGATCACTCATTACTCATCTGTGCGTGGTGCTTCCTGAAGGAACAAAAGTTGCCCACGCCTAGGAGCCTGGGGCCTCACAGTGGAGCTCCGACAATGCAACCTGTCAGCCAGCTGCTCCCAGACGGGAATAAAGACTCTTTCAGACAAAGTGTCTTGTCAATCCGCAGCTTGCCAATTTGCATAAATAGGATTTTTGATGTGATGCCTTGGAGCAACCCCACGTGTGCTTTGTCAGTGGGCTGTGCTCACCCGCAGAGAACTGCTGTGCTGTTAACAGTGTCGTGACCGTCCAAGCTCGTTTCAGGGCCAGTGAGGCAGACCTTACGGAGGCGGCAGTCATGGGGTGGGGAGCCCTAAAAGTGAGAAGAAAGGGAATTCACTGCTTTTTTTATTGTTCATGAAAGGACAAGAGATAGATTATCAACTGTTCGTTGTCTGCTCTCAGAGCCGCCCTCCAGCTACTGTTCGCCCCATACAGGATTTAGGTAGGGGATGATTTAGGGGCAGTTTATCTAGTCAAATCCCCTTACTGCAAAAATGAGAAAGATGCATTTCAGAGATGTGAAGTGATTTTTCTAAGATAACACAGCTAGTTGACAATGGATCCAAAAATATGAAATCATTTACATTGTGAAAATAGTAACGTGATACATTCTTCCTGTCAATTCCCAACTCTGTGAAAGTACTACTTTTTCATTTCCTAGCTGTCATGTCATAAGTTTATGTAATATCTGATGATTTCCTAATTTATGCATTAAATGCATTATCTTCTTGTAAACCATTTCCCTACCTGCTTATCAAAAGTGACATGCATGCCAGTGACTCTGTGGATTTCTGAAACAGAGCAAAGATTGGTGACGTGAGCTTTGCAAAGTATGGTTGACATGGAACCACAAGGGACCCAGAGACGAGGAAAGTCCTAATATGAAGGAGCATCCCATAATTCATTCAAATATGCATTTCTGGAAGGATACAGGGATTATCCAATTTTAAATCGAGAGCATTGGGAGAAAAACCCTGAGACGTGGACTGAGATTGAGTCTGGAACCCTAGTTTTGTACAGTAAACAGCAAAATGTTTAGTTGCTGTAAGCCAGTTAATATGTGCCGAGTTTCCATCATGTGATGCAGATCTTGCTAATTCATGGTGGAGGCTCTGGGGACCAAATTAGTGGTCACTGTGGAAAATAGAGGGGCCCAGAAATACATGCTCTTGTTGTTCTTTTTTTTTTTTTTCTTTTCTCATTAAGCAGATTAAATGTGTCAGACTGGCTACAGTGAGACAGATGAAATTACGATTTTCCATTCCCCATTTCATATGGTTTTCATTCCTGGAAAGAGAAAGAGGATTCTGGCTTTGGGACAGAATTTGAATAAAACTTGTGATCATGAAACAGTCAGTGTTAGCTCTTGATTACGAATTGGTGGGAAAGGGGGTGCTGTGCTATCCCAGTGTCAGAGCAGGTCAGGTTGGAGATGAGGTCGGGGTGGGAGTTCCTTCTCCAGGTGGCAGGCGGGGATGGTGAAGTCTTTGTGGCATTTTCTGAGGGAGAGCATTTCTTCCTTTGTAGACTTTTGTGTTGGTCTGTTGCGTCTTGCAGTTATACTGTCGGTATTACGGTATTCTTGGGTGTAACTTGGGGCAAGTGAACAAGGAGAAGGTCCCAGCATCCCTCCTGCAAGGGCTGATACGTCACCTGTATCTTGAACACCTGCCATGTGCAAGGAGCTCTGTTAGGAGCTATGGGGACCGCCAAGGTGAGTAGGATACAGATGAGCCTTACGCCCAAGGCTGGGGAGATCCTAATTCTTTTTAAGAGGCTCTGAAAATATGCAATGTAGATCTCCTGCTACTTTCTCCACTCACCGTATTTAAACTTGAGATCATGTCAGAATATGTAGAAAACGTGTTTTTCCTTCAATGCCCCATGTGGGTCACCTCTTTGGGTATCATGTTCCCAACCTGACAGCTCCAGAACCAGGAAAATGATGCCCCCCAACACATACACCCCCCAGATGCTGAAATGGGGCTCAAGAATAGGATTCTGATGCAGGTCATCATACTTTGAGAAGAAAACCTTATCTTAGAATAATCTATTATCTCTCATTCTTAGCCTAGACATCAAACTGGAAAATGTTTAGAGATCACGTGGTCCCTGTATTAGCCGCATGAAAGGAACATCTTTGCTATGCCTTAGAGTTTGTATATTCGTCACGAAGTTGGTGAACTCCTGTGTCTGTAAACACGAGTATTGCACTGATGAGGCTCTGAGCAATCTTAAATCTTACGGGCTTTGTGAAGAGGAAACTTTATCACATTAACCTGCTCTCTCTTCTGTGGCAGAATGAAGATCCCGGGGAACCAGGGGGGTGAGGGTTTTCGTGCATGTGGACCTAGACAGGCTTGGTAATGAGAGCACTCCTAGGGCACAGCGTGACAGCAGCAATGGAGGAAAAGCAGATGGACACGAAGAGAGGGGGCTCCACACCTAGTACTACACTGTCGTCCTTGCCACCCTCCCACGTGACCTCATTTTCTGTTCCAGGGTTGCCTGGAAGCATTTTGGCAGGATTTAGTTTGATTTTATGTTTTTAAATGAGGGATGGAGAGTTATTTCTTGAGCGAAGACTCAATGTGGTTATCGTTCATCCCAAATTGTCGGATATCTTGGCGTATCAGTTTGGTTCTCAGGGAGGAGAATATCAGGTAGGGTTAAGTGTAAACATGGTAATTTGGGTGCGAGGCAGGTCCCTGGGGGAAGCCCTTCCTAGTACGACCTGCAGAGGCGGGATAGGCCAGGATGGAGGCAGCAGTCCTCACTGTGATTGAGGCCCATGTCATGGTGAACCCAAGAATTCCTATTATCAGGAATTTTATTTAGATGACAAACGCCATTCTTGTTGATTTTGTTCAGTGTTTAACTAAACCTTCTCAATGAGGGTTATTTTGAAATGCAAGGTATCCTATTCAGAGAAGCATATAAGTTATAAAGAACATTTTAACTTAGCAATTCGGTACATTTTTGAAGTAATCATAGGCATCTGGAGAACGCACATTTGTAATGGTTGTTAATGCGGCAGCCCCAGAAGCTCTGGATTTGGGCAGGCAGGAACGAGTGAGGGGTAAAGGTGGAGTGGGATGCTGTGGTGACTTCTCACCGTCTCCAGCAACCTTGTGTAGCCGACGTGTGCTCCCACATAACGAATAACTCTAAAACCTACGGATGAAGACAGCAAGCATACATTACCTCTCACGGTTTGTGAGGGTCAGGGTTCCAGGAGCGGCTTAGCGGGATGCTTCTGGCTCAGGGTTCTTGTGCGGTCACAGCGAAGCTCCTGGCCGGGGCTTTAGTCACCCGAAGGCCAGCCTGGGGTGGGAGATCGGCTTCTGATGTTCCTCACATGGCTGCTGGTGGGAGGCCTCATCTCCTCTCCACGTGGGCTGCTCCAGACTGACAGCTGGCTTCCCACAGAGTGAGTGATGGGGGTGTTGGGAGGGCACAGATAGAGAGAGAGAACGAATGTGCAGGATGGAAGCAGTGTCTTTCATCCCATCATCTCAGAAGTGACACACCATCACGTGTGCCGTATTCTGTTAGTCACAGGGGCCAAGCCCAGTACAACCGGAGGTGAGCTCACTGGGGCCACCTTCGAGCTACCAGGACCTTCTTAGAGCTACCAACATCCTTCTAGTCCTCTGACTATTTGATGAAAGAATGTATTTGGAAAATGAGACCCATCTTCTTTTCCTCTTTGGCTCCATGAAATGGAAGTAAGAAAGGCAGTAATATACTTCTTTTTTATGGAGAAGTAAATAAATGATCAATGCCCAAAATGCCTTTTAATCCTCATAATGAAATGGAATATATTTTTTAAACTTGGACCTCTTTGTCTATGGCCCTCATAGCCCCCCGAATATGAGGACTGCTAGAGCTTGGTGGGACTACGAATGTCTCCCTCGAAGCTGGAGGCTAGGACCGGAACACCTTTGCAGAGACAAAGCAGGAGATCAGAATCCTAGTAATGCCGAGACTACCCTCGTCATGGAGCGTTGAACTCCGAGTCCTGACAGTGCAGATGGTGAAGCAAAGCAAGTAGGGGGTCCAGGCGGGTGTGGACAGAAAGACCCTTGCGTGGAGTTGTCTAGAAGATTTACAAGGAAACCAAGGAGAAAATGGGTCCGAAACATGCTCTTCAGTAAATTGACATCGACTTGAGTGAGTGAGTCTGGGTAAAATATTGTGAGAGTTGTTCTTTTTGTTGTTTTCCCAAAACACCGTTTCACCGGCTAAATACTTCCCGCTCTGGCCACTGTCCAGGCGCACCGCAGGCCTCCGCCAGGTGACCGATCCAACGCGAAAGCATCGGATGAGACGGAGAGCCTTGCAGGGTAGGATTAGTGACTCCGTGAGATCATGTCTGTCCTCAGGCTGTAAGAGGCTTACGCAGCGGTGGAGATCTGAGTAAATGGTATTAACTTCAGCTAATTAGGACCCCTCCAAACCTGAGAGATCTGAATTCCAGAAGCAGAGATGAGAACACTTGGACCAGTTTGCTGAATTACAAAGCAGCTTACGTGTGCCTGTGGCTGGTGCTTGTTTAAATCCTTAAGTGGTCAAGGTTTTAGCTGAGGATACTCAATCCAGTGTGAACAGAGCAACCGTCTACAAACACTGGGACTTATCCACTGAGATCATTAGGATTTCGATGGTTGGACTGTAATTGTTCAGACGGGGTCCACCCCGTCCAGATCAAATGTGGCCACTTTCCATCAGAACACTGAAGGCGGCAAGCGTGTATGAATACAGTTCAACCCCTTTCTGGGTGAGAAAGGCACAGGTGTTTCTTTGCAGACGTGCAGAGCGCTCAAGTGCCACTGCTCCTGACGGTGACACGCGGAGGTCTTGATGGTCTTCAGGTCCCACCTGACGTAAGGCCGATGCTTAACAATCGTCAGGGAATCATCCCCTCTCTTAAGATCAGTTATTCCCAGTTCTCCCGAACTTTCCTCCACCCTCCCGGGGTTTTGCCCGATGTGGATGTGCTGGAGGCTGCGTGTCTCAGGCCCTTACAGCCTTGCAGACAATCCTTAGCCTCTGCTTAGGTGCGTGTTCAAGATTCCTTGGCTCTGCAGGTTTAGGGACTGGTTCCTGTCGGGGTTTGAATATTCCAGTATGTGCTGAGCGGCCTGGCTGTATATCCCCCAGGAATACTCATCTAGGGCAGTGTCCTCGGGTTCCCCTCTCTGAATGCTGCCGGTTTACACTCTGGATTCTCCCCCACATGGGGCCTCACAGGGGGTGTGGAGAGGAGCCCTGTCCTGATGGGGACTCTGCGAGCAAAACTGGGCCTTTGCAACCACGTGAAATACTTCTCTCCGGAAATCTTGTGCTTCCTCCTAGTGCAAGAAAGTGTGCGCACACAGACACACACACTGTAGAGGCAGGGGTAACTACTTCATGCTGACTCTGTCTGTCCTAGACTACTCTTCGCTTGTTTGCCTGCAAGTCTAGTGTAGTGGTTAAGAACTCCAGCGCTGGGGTCACACTCCCTGTGTCTGAAGACTGTCTCTCCTCCGTGTTTGACCTTGAGCGACTTACTTAACTGCTTTATGGCTGTTTCCTTCTCTGAAAAGTGGATATCTGCCATCTATCTATCATCTATTACCTATCTGTCTATCTACCTATCTATCGTCATCAATCATCCGTCTGTACCTCACAGGTTGTTGTGAGAATTAAACAAGTTATTACATGCAAAGTGCTTAGAATAGTGCCTAGTAAATAATAGATGTTAGCTTTTAAAATTGTCTATGGTGCCCTTAAAATTGCCCATTATAGAAACCAATATTTTCCCTCTCCATTTTTCTCGCTTGCTTATATGCCCTGCTGTGTTTCTTTTATCTTTAACTGTTGTGTGTGTGTTCCTCCCTCTTGTACTGAAAGGCAGGAAAGACAGTTGGAAAAATTGTAAAATTGTTGGTTCCAACTCAATAAGTAGACCTGTATATTTAACAAAACTCCAACCAAAATTTTAACGTTTTTTCTTTTGGAACTGGACAAGACTTTGTCTGAAGTTCATAATATGGAAACACATGCAAATAAAGATGTATCCGTAAATTAATAACGGGGTCCCTTGCCATATGAGACTGTGCACTGATTACCCTGGGTAGGATAACTGGAAGGACTACAGCCTCTGTGGGGTACACTCACACACGGGAAGATAAAGGACGCCACAAACCAGAGAAAGTGCTGGTGCGCATAACCATAGAGCAGAGAAGACTGTCCAGAGGCAGCTATGCTCCCTCCCCCACCCTGTTCCCGCTTTCACAGGATGTGCTTTGTGAACCACTGAGAAATATCGCCCGACGTCAGAGGAGACCAGGTAGAAGTGCACTGAAGGCGTCTTTTTTTTTTTTAAGATTTATTTATTTATTTTAGGGTGAGAGAGAGAGAGTGGACACATGCGAGTGCATGCATGAGTGGAGGGAGGGGAGACGGAGAGAGAGAGAATCCTCAAGCAGATTCCGGCTGAGCGTGGAGCCTGATGTGGGGCCCGATCTCATGACCGGAGCTGAAATCAAGAGTTGGACACTCAACTGACAGAACCACCCAGGGTCCCCTCTAAAGGCATCTTTCATATCCAGGGGCACGTAGCTGAAGCTAGAATGTGTAGCCGGGTAAGGCAGGTGCACGGCATCAATCTGCACACCCCTAAACAAGACAAACACACGAACACAGGGTGTCTCCAGGGAAGTTTCAAACCTTAAACAGCACATGACAAACCGTTAGCCAACCCACCTAGCCTTCCTTTGGCCAACGGCCAGGACAACCCTCTGAGCGTCCCCAGAGGTGAGCATGGAATGTCCCAGCCCGGCTCTGAGATAGCCCTGCTCTCACACGGTTCCAAGACGTACTCTAAAGCTACAGTATTTAACACCCCGTGGGCTGGTGAGGATCTAGACCAATACGAGAGTGAAATACATATTAAAATTGCTGCTGCATATCAGTGAGGAAGGGATGAACCGTTCAATAACTTCTATCTCAGTATGTTCTATGCATTTATTGTTTTCTTGGAGCAATCATTTCTATTGTATGATAGGACTGACCTTTAATTTTACCTCTTGGTAGCTTAGGGACTCTTCTGATGGTAATATTGCAATAAGATGCCAAGAATACAGAGATTTCAGGAAAAATATATTATTGCAGGTTTCTGTCAAATTTTCAGAACTATACCATCGTGCATGACTCTGGTGGCACAGATGTCGGGGAAGTAGGACACAAAGATCAAAGAGAAAAAATATCATGTTTTTTGTTTGGTTTTAATTTTTGTGGGAAGTCCATGAAATTTACTAAGGAATCTCTTTTTACTTGATTTTTAGATATTTTATTTTTTAATGCAAACCAAATGCATGTCTAATCATGGGCTTTAACACCAGTGTTTCTTACAGTGTCTCTTTTTATACAGGACTGTTTTCATAACATGCTGAAAAATGCCCTTTGAATGCCATTAAAAATGCCTTAAAATGCAGATTTCAATGTATTTATCATCTTCATCTCTCGCTGGTGCTTGTTGAGGAATGTGTTCAATTCTGTCTTCTAAGCCTGCTTGTGGGACAGGACGTTTCTTGGACCGGAGCACACGTATGCTCGTCGTCAGAAAGTTGTCTATTTTCTCATCTTTATAAACCAATACATTGGCATTCTGTGTTGTAATCTGCTGGCCTGGCCTCCGGAAGGCTGGGTTAGTTTAAATCAGTTCCCTGGAGCTTTTGTTCTACGCTCTTCATCCTCCAGAATTGAGAATAAAAGGAACATTTCATAGCATAGGTCAGAAGCAAGTGGTGCTACAAAATGAATTATGGCTGGGGCAGATGAAGGTTGAGCTAAGGTGTTTTCAGGGTCATTCCTGGTCAGAAAAATCTAACGTTCCACAGCAACACTGTTTATAATAAGATAATTATGTTATCAAATTGTGGTGTTTTGCATGCACGCTCTCTCTCTGTGTTCTAGTTTTATACTAATGACTAATTCTCAGCCAAATACATTTGCACATTTTAATAGTCAAGACACATGTGCAAAGGAAACTGCGTTGTCTATGGATAACTGCAGATGAGGACAGAAACCGATTTCGTCAGCACAAATGCACTCTTTTTTCCGCCCTTTATGAATTGGAAAGCTTCGTCAGTGATTGCTTTAAATTACAGGCTCCTCATCTTACCACCTAGTAGTCACATCATTAGCAAGTCCTTATCTGGTGCCCCCTAATTTCCCATTTGTGATGTGTCTGTTTTGGAATGAGAGGGGAGCTGCCCAAGAGATTCTAAAACAGGAAGGGGAGTAACGATAAAAACTTGCGATGCTCTGGCCAACAAGAGCACAGCCACGCTCACTGTTTCCACCCCGTCTCCTTGTCTGTATCTCCTTGTCTGTATCGCGGTGTCTCTTGAAGACCCCGCGGCAGCTGGGCTGTTTACAGGAGGATGCTGGGGTTTCAAAGTAACATCTAAGTTGGGCAGCAACATTGAGTTTGATGTAATAAAATGAACATGTGAACATATTCAATCCTTAATGTTAATGGAGACCTTGGCTTCCTTCTTTTCTTGGAGCGAGTTATGTAAACACCCATTGCTGATGTGAATGAGACTCTTTAATGTATACGTATGTATATATGTTAAATATCATGATGTATATATAATTATATACATCGGGCATTTATAGATGTTTCCTATGTTGATTTCATAAAGCACAACAGGATAACTGAAGAATGAAACCCGTGTGCTATTTAAAATACAACAGATGTGGGAAAATCATGTTTAAAATACCAGGTCTTTAGGGGCGCCTGGGTGGCTCAGGCGGTTAAGCATCCAACTCTTGGTTTCGGTTCAGGTCATGATCTCAGGGTTGTGAGATCGAGCCCTGCTTCGGGCTCTGCACTCAGCAGGGAGTCTGCCTGAGGAATCTCTCTCTTCCTCTCCCTGTACCTTGCCCCTCCCCTCTCTCTCAAATAAATAAATAAATCTTTAAAAAAATGAAATAGGTGAGTACATGTCCCGAGCCTGTGGGAGCTGTGCCAGTGCAGGGCAAAGGAAAGCATGGGGAAGGAAGTTGGGAGAGCGAGGCGTGTTGCCTATTTTTTCGGCTACGAACTGGCTCATTTGTTCCTTGGGAAACCAAGTGTGTCGCGCTGGATGCCGTCAAGCTCTCAGAGCTTTGGCGTTGCTTTGAGATGTTTGCGTATCTTGTCGTGGGGAGGGAATTTAGAAGCTTGATGACCTATAGGACGAGAAGAATCACACAGAACCAATGTTTAATTTGCCTGATGCAGTTCTTCAGATTAAAAAAATTGTTTCAGGAACTATGCTAAGCATTTTCATTATTGATTCTTTTAAAACAGCCCCAATTAACAACTGAAGAAACTAAGAGAGACTTTGACTGAATTTGCCAAGGTCACGCAAGCAGTGAACGGCAGAGCTGGGATGGAACTAGGATCTGCTGTCTTTCCAGATGCAAAGCTGTTTCTCCAGCTCCGTGACTTTGCGTGGTATTGTCCTCTAGATTACAGTCATACTAATTCATGTTATCCCAATTAATTGTTCTACATGTAAAACAGAAGGTAATATGTGCTACAATCTGAAGAGATGCTGATAGAATGTTTGCTACTGATACTTGAAATTATATACAGAATGACTATTTCGGAAGTAAGTACGATCTAATCAGCCTGCATTATTAACTCCTCACAATAAATCAGTAAAACTGGCAACAGAAATGAAAGTTTTTCAAGTTCCCTGCTTATTGGCCAGAATTTACTGACATGGCTATGGTCCCAGTATACAAAAAAAAAAAAACAAAAAAAAAACCTTGAGATTTTGTTAATAACAAGACAGGAAAATGGACACTGGGTAGAAATCGAGTTTGAACATGTATCAAATAAGAAAGGGCTCTAGAACGAGATTATAAAGTAACACCGAAAATAATTTCCTGGAATTGAAAGCAGAGATGAATCTTGAGTATGAAAAAACACAATAAGTCTCAATTGTAACACATAAAACCAAACTCAGTCATAGGTACATTATTTGGAAAACTGTGGACCATCAAATATAGAGACAAGTATCTAAACAGCTACCAAAGAGAAAAGACAGAATGTCTACAAAGGAGTGACAATGGAAATGTCTCCTCTTGAGGGGAAATACATGTCATAAAATAACGAAATGGGTGAGCTATCGTGTTAGGTGAATAATGGGAATGACTTGAATCAGAAGCACTTCACGCGTCTTCCCAGAAACAGGAATCATAAGGGAGCGTAAGTAAAGTCACTCACAAGCCCCAGCACCCTAATTGCAGCGAGGTAGAGAATGCCAAAAATTCCAATTACCTAAAGAAGTAAATGTCAAATTCCAAAAGTTTCCATCACAATTACAAAGCATTAGGTGCAGAACACGGGGAAGGGAGGCTCCAGAGACCCGTGAACAATTGGAGAGGAGAGTGGGAACCAAAATGACATATAGGTGCAATCACTCTCAGAGAAAGTCTGACACTGAGTCTAAACTGCTCAGCCTTGGCCAGAGACTTGCTCCAGGGATAGGGATTTGAAAATGTGCAGCCCTGGGTTTTGTAGCTTCAGGGAAACACTGCCTCTTGGGGAGAAGGAGATCTGTAAGAAGGGTGCCTCTCAGAGATGTGTCAGAGAGAAAGAAGGAAAATAAAGAATTTGCAGAAACAAAGAAACAAGATGCACCACCCCCTGTCCTACCAAGACCCAAGTCTCCATGTAATAAACTTGGCTTTACTAACCTGATGGAGGAGGAAGTTTCCGGTGACGAACCCTCGCCATAAATGTCTGGAAATGGAAAAAACAAATTCAGAACAGCTTCATAGAGAGCTTCTCTAAAACAGAGAAAATGCAAATCATAACCTTCCTACTGGTAAAAAGTCTCCCCTTCAAAACAACCATGAGGCAAAAGAAAACTGATAGAACACTCTAAACAGAAACAAACGCTCCTGGGGCGCCTGGGTGACGGTCAGTTAAGCGTCTGACTCTTGATTTTGGTTCAGGTTATGATCTCAAGGTGGTGAGATGGAGCCCTGCCTCCAGCTCTGTGCTGGGTGTGGTTCCTGCTTAGGGCTCTCCCTCTTCGTCTGCCCCTCCCCCATCTCTAAAAAAAACCCCTCCAAACAAGCCTTTGAGATTTTACATATATAGATAACAAATATATATACAAAATTCTGAATATATAATCTAATTATATATATGTATGTAATCTGAATATGTGTGTGTGTGTATACAATCTTGATATACATATGTATACATATAATCTGGATAGGTATAATTTGAACATATATAATCTGTGTGTGTGTGTAACCAGAGTTACTAGAAATCAGGAAAATAGAGGAAGAAAAAGACAAAAATCCATCACAGAAGTGAAGAAAAAAGTATTGGATGTCCTAGGGTGAATCAACTAGAATGAAAATTTAATAAGAACCATTAAAGGAAGACAGAAAAACAACCAAGAAGATGAACATTACATAAACCAAAGTAAAAATAATTAGAGGGAAAACGGTTGAAATGGAAGACTGGAAATAGATATAATCGGAATTCTTGAAGAAATAAAATAAAAGGAAAGGATGAATATTTAAAATACTACTCTAAGGCAATCTTCTGGAAAAAAAGAGAAAAGGCATAAATGTATATAGTGAGAGGGGCTGTTGTTTTTCCGGGAAAACTGAACCAAAATTGTTAAATCTGAGACCTAGCCTATATAAAGTATACGCTGAGACTTTCCAAAACAAACTTACTTAAATGGTTGAAGGAGCTCGAGACCAAGCTGTCCTCGAAGTGCAAGGCTTTGGGAACAGAGCGTGCACGTGTTGAGCTCAGAAAGCACAGTGCGTGTGAGCACAGGAGACGCTGGCTAGAGGGTGACCGACTTCCAGCCAGTGACAGGATCAAAGGACCAATGAGTGTTGGTAATTCAATACTTGAACTGCTAACCCCAGATTAAACCAAGAACGTTCTATGTTGTCATATAGAAAGTGCAAGTAAAGAAAGAGACAGAAGGGAAAGTAGAATGAGATCATCAACTAATCTATACAAAATAGGTGTGAGACAGACGACACTGCTAGTTAAACCTCACTAAGATAGTAACTTAGAACTGCTGTAAGAGCTATAAATACACATTTAACAACTAGAGGAAAAGGTTAGCAATTCCAAAAGTACCAAAAGAATTTGAAAAATACTAACCGAGAAGATTCACCATGTAAAGAAAGAAACACAATTAATATGACCTAATATGTAGAATTATTATAACAGAAAATTTTATGGCAGGTTGGAAACCAACAAATCAGTCATATCAATACAAGATGAACGGGCTTAACTCACCTATTAAAACAGAACTATTTCCACAATGGCACACAAAATAAAACCCAACTCTACGCGGTAAAGAAAGACATACATAAAATTCATTGATTCAAAAGGCTAAAAGTAAAGGGATAAGAAAAGTATACCAGGCAGATGGAAACAATGAGAAGATCGGCAATATAATTCTGATTTTAGATAAAGGAGAATTCAGGCGAAAGAGCATTAAAGGAGGCTATTTTATAATCCTACGAGTCAAAACTCATAATGAAGATACAAATATCTGTTCACCAAATGGCCACTATTAATGTTGAAATAGTAGAAAACTGTAACATTCAGTATGAGATAGGTCAAGTGCATTAATAGGTAAGAATATAAAGAATCTAGAAAGTATCTGAAATAAAGTATATAATGTATATATGTAACTACATCCTGAAAATCAAGAAGACACCTCCTTCACAGTTGCATATAAACCATTCAAAAATTATATCTTGATCATATATTAGATCATCAAAAGAGCATTAGTAAATCTCATGTAATAAATACCAACTCTGATCAAAATATGAAAAAACCTAAATCTTAAAAAAAATTATAAAAATGAAAACTCCCCAAATTCTTTTCATTTGGAAAATTAAAGCCTTCTATTAAGCAACTTTAGGAAGAAAAGGGAAATACGGATTGAAATTTAAGAATTTCTGGGAAAAAAGAATTTACATCTCAGAATCAATGGAATACATTTAAAGCAGTGACTAGAGGAAAATTCATAGTCTTAAAAAAGTAGCTGTAGCAATAAAAGCACAAGAGTGAAAATAAATGGATTGAATTAGGAATTTGAAATGTTATTCAAAGCACCAAGTGAATAGAGCAAAGCACAAGAAAATAATAAAAATTTAAAAAAAACCCTAATGAGGTACAGAACAGAAAAAATATTAGATCAAATTAATAATTCAAAATCTTGGTTCTTTGAAGATATTTTTTGAAAGTATTTTTAAAAAAGAAAGAAAAAAGAAAATCCACTAGCCAGTTTCACCAAGATAAAGGAGAAAACACAAATATACAAAATATCTACTGATTCGGGGAAAATTTGAAATAACCCCATTTTTACAGGACTGTGCAAATGCATTTGAGAACCTCAGGGAAATTAATAGTCTCTTAGAAAAATAAAACTGACCCAAGTTGATCCCATTACAAATAAAAAACTTTCACGAGTTCCCACAGAAGTAGAAAGTTATCAAGGCACCAGCCCACAAAATTCAAACGCTGTCACAGAAGGGTTCTACCAAATATTAGAAGACCAGATAATCTCAAAGTTAAAAACATTGTTTCAGACCATAGAAAATGAATCAAGAAATTTAATTCATTTTATGAATCAAGATTAGATACAAACAAATACACCAAAAGGAAATATAGATCATTGTTGCTTATTAATACCAATGCAAAACACTAGTATTAGTAAATATTGAAAAAACACATTAAGAAAAGAAGGACACCATGACTAAGTGGAATTTATACCATGAATCAAATCTGATTAGCATTAGGAAATCTATAAATATAATTCTCCATGCTACTGGGTCTAAGAAAAAAAAATCTTATGATTGTTTCTAAATGAATTTAAAAACACTTTGGCAAATTTCAACATCTGTCCTACTAACAACTTCCAAGAAAATACGTATGGATGGATACATTTTTAACACTGTGACATATAAATACCTCAGCATTAAGGCTGGACTCTTGCTGGGGAGATGAGAGGCATTGTCTTCACCGTCAGGAGCAAGGCAAGGATATTAAGCTGGTTACGAAATCTGATGCGAGTAAGCAAGGGACCACAATTAGGGCATAAACATGGAACAAAAGGGAGACCATTCCTAGCAGCTGCTATGATAGCACGCCTGGCATGCCCTGGAGAAGCAATAATAGAACTGACTCAAACCAGAAAAGAATCCATCGGGGTGGTAGGATCTGAACTTTACACACAAAAATCAATTACACTCCTATATAGGAAAAGTAACCAATTACAGAATAATGAAGGCGAAAACACCATTCATAACAGGAGCAAAGCAGATAATATGTTTAGGAATCAATTTACTAATTTAAGTGGGTTAAATGCACCTATTAAAAGATAAATTTTCTAAGAATAAAGAAAATCTAGCTACATGCCATTTACAAGAGCTATGTACCTAAAACATGAGGATGTGGAAGGGTCAAAAACACGGAAAGGGCAAAAGAGAAACCACAAAGGCATTATTTTATTTTATTTTATTTTATTTTATTTTATTTTATTTTATTTTATTTTATTTTATTTTATTTTATCGAGAGAGGGAACACAAGCAGGGGGAGTGGGAGAGGAAGAAGCAGGCTCCTAGCGGAGGAGCCCGATGTGGGGCTCGATCCCAGAATGCCGGGATCACGCCCTGAGCTGAAGGCAGACGCTTAACGACAGCACCACCCAGGCGCCTCTCAAAGGTATTATTTTAAAGAGAGCTATATTAGCTACCTCAGAAAAAAGGTAGGGGAAAAGCATGAAGAAGGATAAAGAAGAAAAAGTCTTAATGATAAATGCAATAATTAGTCAAGAAGATATGAAAATCCTGTCCTTTCCCACCTAACCCTGTGGCCTCAAAATATTTTAAGCAACAGAAAAGTGTGGATTATTAAACTCACGACAAATCTATCTACATAGCAGGTATTTTAATAAACTTATAGAAGAAATGGATAGATAATTGGCCCATTGCATAAATTGAATCCTTTAGTTCCCATGATAATCCTATGAGGTGGATAGGAATTTATCTCCCGTGGAGGAAACTGGGGGCACAGAGTAGTTAAGTAATTTGCCCAAGGACACACAGCTAATAAGTGGTGGACCCAGAAATCAACACTTGGCAATCTGGCCCCAGAACCTGTGTGCTTTAGCTCTGTAGGTGGAAGGAAAGACCTAGTGGATTAGCTGTGACCTTAACTTACCTTAAAATAGCTTACTTGCATGACTTGGGTTCTTAGCTTACCATTTGTAAAATACAGCTGACCCTTGAAAAATGCAGGGTTGGGGTGATAACCCCCCTGCCCCCACGTAACTGAATATTCACATATAATTTTTGATCCCCCAAACTTAACTACTAGTAACGTACTGTGAGTGGGAGCCTTACTGATGACATGAACAGTCGAGAACACCTTTCTGGAGTTTCTATATCATATACTGTCGTCTTACAATAAAGTAAACTAGAGAGGAACTGTTATTAACATTGATGTGATTTGAAATTTGGGTTTGAGAGCAAACAGCCAAGAATTCTTGAGACATTTTTGGTGCAAAAAGGTGATTTTATTATAGCATGGGGACAGGACCTGTGGGCAGAAAGAGCTGCCCTGGGATTGGAGGAGTGACTCATTATGCACTTTGTCATTAGTGGTGGTTAGAATCAGCGGAAGTCTCAAGTCTCAAAGGAATTTGGAAGCAAGGCTTTCAGGACCTTCAGGGGCTCGGTACTGTGAAGCTGAGGTTACTTTTAGTCTCTAGCAAAACACCAGCGTGAAGGCGGCCGTGAGTTCTTGAGGAAGGTCCTGCTCGGCGTGTTTCCAGCAGCATGAAGGGGGCTGCAAGCTGCAAGGAGATTTAATTTAAGCTACATTTTTCTTGCCTTTGTTTCCCTCATCAAAAATCAGAAGAAAACACACATTTACAGTACATATATATATTCAGTACATATATATACAGTACAATATATATTCCGTGTTGCAATGAACTCGTGCAGTTCAAACCCGCGCTGTTCGGTAAAACAATGCCCAGTGCTTGGAGCACGGTGGTCTCAGTAAATGATAACTGTCAGCAGTCTCGGCAGCTCTAACAGCTTTTCCTCCTGAAGAAGCCCTAAGATGGGACTGTTTCTTCGCTCTCCTGTTCATTTCTTGCAAATCGCTCTGATTCGTCTTCCCCCGGGGTTGAAAAGGACTCCTTGAGAGAAGAATTGCCAAAGGACAAGCACAAATAACTCACGACAAGAACAGCAATCAACCAGTAAACATTTGATAAAAATAAAGGTCACCCCAGTCGTGTTCAAGGACGTGGACAATGAAAACCATGTTTTCAAATACTAGGTTGGAAGCTATTTTGAAAAGCTGTCCTACTCAGCATTGACCAGGTATGAGTTTATGCTCACCCACTGCTGGTTGGAATTTTAATTGGTACGATCTCTCTAAAAGAAAAGTTTGTATCAAAACACTTTTATAAAGTCCACGTAGTTATGACCATAAGGCTCCTTCGAACATTTGCAGCGTGATAATGTATGCATTTACCGAGTCCTTGTGAGGTGCCAGGCACTGTTCAGAGAGGTTGAACCACACCTGTCACTGCGAAGCACAACTGTGGTCGGTTGCCTGTTCACATCCAGCTCCCACCTGCAGCCCAGCTCCTTCCTGAAGACCCTGAGACACCCAGCAGGACCCACTCCGAGAGTGCAGGGAGCATGGGGAGCTCATAGTCTCTGTATCCTCTTGCTCCAAGTTCCCCAGATTGGCTAAGGAAGGAGGCGCCAAACCCTAGGAAAATTTCTGGGGTCTCCCCACTGCCTTTAAGTCCTAGCCAACCAGAAGACTCAAAATTCTCTCCGTTGGTAAGGAAGGTGGATGGCGGCCGCAGAGGAGCTGAAAGCACAGCTGAAGTTGGGGTGGATTTGGAGGCCGCTGTGGGCAGTGCCCTGGATGCCTGGCTGGACCTCCCAGTGGGGTGAGGCAGCTCAGGGGCCGTGCACCCCTTCATGGCTTTGTTTCCTTCTCTGCATTTTTCTGTATGTTTTCTTCCATCCCTGTTAGCGATGGTTTCTCCTTGAGGAGGAGCAATTCCGCCTGTTCATTCCCACCTTTAGCACATTGCCTTCCAAGGGACTTAAGCTCGGGAACAATGGATTAACTGATTGATTGCTTTGCTGCTCAGTGAGTTTACTCTTATTGCCACTTGATATCTCCCCTTGTATTTGAGCAAAGCAGATTACATGAAAGAGTAAAGAACATAAAGCCTAGTGTGGTCCAGTCCAGCACGGTCGACTAATGCGCTCAGCTCTCATTTATGCTCGCTCTTCCATAGATAGGCAGAGAGGCATTATGTTCGTGTTTTCTTGGGTTGACATCTCAAGTTCACTGTGTAAGGATCACATTTAGAATTATAAAGAAAAAAATTTTATTTTTTAAAAAAGATTTTATTTATTTATTTATTTGACAGAGAGAGAGAGAGAGAGCACAAGCAGGGGGAGTGGCAGGCAGAGGGAGACGGAGAAGCAGGCTCCCTGCTGAGGTGGGAGCCCGATGTGGGGCTTGATCCCAGGACCCAGGGATCATGACGCAAGCTGAAGGCAGATGCTCAACCGACTGAGCCACCCAGGTGCCCCAAGAAAAGAATTTTAAATGAAACTTTTACATTTTATTTTTTTTCAGGTCAAAAAAGCAATTACAAAATTATACAGCACTGAGAAAAGGAAAAGGGGAGATAAACAGGAAATCCCCAGCCCTGGTTTCCCTCTCTGTTGGAATATCCGACCTATTCTGAAATGCTGCTTTTTGACTTAGGAGGTGGTCTCTTTGTTCGACCAGTGGTCATACTGACAGTTGGAGACCAAATTATTGTGTTCTTGGAGTGTCTGTTGAAAGTGGCTGGCCCTGGTTTATACTGGATACTCTTCCATCAATTGGGAAGTGGGATCAGATGGCAGTTAGAGTCCAAAAAGTAAACTAATTAATTAAAAAAAGAATAAAATATTTAATAAAATCATCTACTTAATTCATAACCCCATGGTGTAAGATTTCAAATTTCCAATTAAACTTCAAATCAATTTATTAATTCAATAAACATACCACCTGCTGTCCTGGGATGTGACGATCACTGTGGACACGGGGGTGGGTTGTGCCTACAGTAAGAAGCACATGGTCCAGCAATTTCTCTGAAAATCGACTGCACCACTGATTTGAATGCTGGTGTAGCTGCAGACGAGAAACTATACAGCTCTTCAGAGAGAACAGGGTTTCCATGCACATTAAATAGGATTATTGCTGGGCTTATTCAGAGCATATAGATTTCTATTGGGTGATCCTCAGTAGATTTTTCAGAAGTGCTGAGAAATTCATTGACTTTCTTAAGAACTGTGCCCTCCAGGAGACCGTCATATTCTGGATTTTAAGTATTAGGGCCAGTGCTTCAGAATTTCTCCCTGTGCTGTTCCTTACAGGGGCTCCGGTCTAACTGTGCTCGCTGGAGGGGTCAGCCGTTCTCTCTGCTACATTGTGATTTTACGTAGCAGCTGCTCGAATGGGGATGTCAGGTGGCGGACTGTGTTTCACTCAGCGCCTTCTGATGGCGTTTGAGCTCTAACATAGCACTCGACAGTGTGTTTTCTCTCCCCACAATTTTGGTCTCCAAGCGCCAAACCCCTTCCTTTTTAAGAAGAAAAATAGTACCCATATTTCTTTAAAGAGGAAGGAAGAAAGAAAACTTCCCAGAGCAAAGACAGCCCTCTCTCGAAATGTTCAGGGGAGGGAGGTCGTGTTTAGAAAGTGGTGTAAGCTTTTTTTTACGGATGGCTCACTGCCTTTAAAACGCCACGATCATATGGCAGCTTTTAGAAGTAAAAGAGCGAATGCTCTACGTTGGCAGAGACTGTGGACTGTTTTCATTCACTGATGGTGAATCTTCTGGACTCATTGTTGATAAAAATTAATGGGCCTTCCTTTGAAGACTGTCTAGGTAGTTTTTATACAGAAGAGGATCTTTGCTTCTTTCTGTTTTACGAAGGCACGTGGTTACCGCGTTTCTCTGGGCTTGGAAGCCTTCAGGGTTCCAAGGCTACGGGGAGCCAAGAAGCCACACAGAGGATCCCAGTCGCGTGCTGTCTGCTGCGGCCCAGGCCTCCCTCTGCCGCCGTGTCCAGGACCTGCTGAAGTGCGCGGGCCCTCGAAGGCCGGGGGCCTCCACCATCACTGCGGCCTCCGCCCCCTTCTACGGCCGCTGCTGCTGCCTCTTGCTCCTCAGCAAACCCAGAAGGGAACCTCTTCCCTCACTCTTGTGTCTCACCCTGATGTCTGGGGCTCCTGATGTGCCATCCATTCAGAAGCAAGCGTGTGCTCGTGCACCTGTCGTGGCCGGGGCACTCCTCGGGGGCTTGGGACGCACCAGTGAGGGTGTAGACCATGACCCCCACCCTGACAGCCTTCTGTAGTACTGGGACTAAGCACCCAGTGTGTGGAGCACCGTGCGGAGTGGTGGACAGGCTGGGAAGCCAAGGCAAGGGACAGTGAGGGTCCTGGAAGCCCGGGGAAGTGGGCAGCGTGGTCAGTTCCGTGGCAGGACGGAAGACCATAGTCACCGTCCTGCCTCTTCACTGTTTTGCCCAGAGCCGCTCTGGTGTTGGGGGAACGAGGAGTAAGAACCAGCATCACACACAGGAAGCTGAGGCCGTAAGTCAAGCGTGGATGAGGCAGCCGCGAGCCTCTCTCTAGAGCTGTGTGCCGAGCCCTCTCATTTTCTGTAGGAAATCCTTCTTCCAACGCCTGGGGCTCTCTTTTTGCTTGTTCCTAACGGTGAGCTTGTGCTTTATGAGTTCTGTCCTTCAAGGAAGAGGGTGAATTAATGAATTGATAATGTTTCTCCTGGTTTCAGAAAATAGAGTTTGCACATATAATACGTCAGTGCATCAGGCATTTATGTGGATTACAAACAGCACCTTTCTAATCGCTCGTTCAGATCTAGGCTGGTGATTTTTAACTTGGACAAAAATAGATTTTTCTGGAGACATGTAGCAGGAAACTGGATAAAGTCTCTCTGATCTGCTCAAGACAAGTGTCTGACACACATTGAAGCTGTGTTTTCTGGGATGCCATCGTTGGCTGAAGGGAAGAGCACCTCGCACTGTGGGAAAGACAGGGAGGGGGCACCTGGGTGGCACAGCGGTTAAGCGTCTGCCTTCCGCTCAGGGCGTGATCCCGGCGTTATGGGATAGAGCCCTGCATCAGGCTCCTCCGCTGGGAGCCTGCTTCTTCCTCTCCCACTCCCCCTGCTTGTGTTCCCTCTCTCGCTGGCTGTCTCTATCTCTGTCGAATAAATAAATAAAATATTAAAAAAAAAAAAAAGAAAAGAAAGACAGGGAGGACTGAAAGGGGCGAAATCTGCGAGAGGGACCTAATGAAAACGCTTACATCACCGCCACAACAGCACCTCCCAACTGTTATTCTGGAAGAAAAGAGATCAGTCTGGTGAAGACCCAAACTGTGCAGGTGTTCTGAGCTGCTCTTGAGGGATAGCACTTTTTAAACACCAATATTTGGAATCAATGTCTTCCTCTGATTACAGGACAGTAAGTCAGCTGGGCTTCTCTTCCCCCCGGCCCCTCCTCCTTCTCTCTTTCTATTTTTCTCTCTCACATCATGGAGTTGGGTGTTGACATTTTCAACTTAGGTGACGATCATTTAAATTCTTTACAATGAAAGGGATAGATAAATATGGCTGAATTGGATTTTGGTGGCAAAACTGTGTTTAATTGAATACTTGTTTTCAATGCATATAACTTCAGGACCTAAAATAATTCAGTAGTACTTTATTGAACGTGCAGTCAGCCAGCACTTACCAAACTCCTATAACTGGGGAGGTGCCCCCGGTCAGGCCCTCAGATTAACAAGATGACCAAGTGTCTGTCCCTCTTCTCTACAGTCTCAACATCCAATCAGGGAGCCAGGCACATCTGTAAATGCATTTATTCCAATGCAGATATCCGAAGGAAGGTCAAGAAAGGGAGAGGCCAGTTTTATCTGTGGAGATCTCTCTCTCTCTATCGTGTGTGTGTGTGTGTGTGTGTGTGTGTGTGTGTGTGTATTAGTTGGTGGAATAGCTTCTTGAAGAAAGAGGAATTGGAGAGATCACTCGGAAGATGTATGAAATTAAGAAGGATACTTCATACGCAACTAATGAATAATCAAACTTGACATCAAAAATCAGGGATGTACTGTATGGTGAATAACAATATAATAAAAATATTATTATAAAAAAAAGAAGGATACTTCATGCAGAAGAAACAACTTACATCAAGAAAGACAAAGGACTAATTATGTTAAGGGGAATAGAACTTCATCAACTTGTGGGGCTTTTAAAGCCAGGGTGAAAAGTTTGAATAGAAAATTACCGAAGATTTTATAACAAAGGAGTGCTGTTCTTTGCTCCGTATGTATGAAAACATGATGGTCGTGACTGTGAATAGTGTGGATTTGGAAAAGGCAAGATGGTAGGAGAGGGGCTCTTGGTTCAGCTGCAAATGTGGGCAGCAGTCCCATAGGAATGGATGTGAGGAAAGGGACTTCATTATTGTTTAGAGCGGTGTCTGAGGGGCTTTAGTGACATATCTGCATAGGAGTCATGTTTTATAGGTCTGTGGGGACTATGTGGTAATCCTCCTTAGCGATGGCTGTTTTTGAAGGTTTGGAAAATCTCACGTCAAGATGTTAATCAGACAAATCCAAATGTGGTTTTGCAGCACATCAGATAGGCCAGAGCAGCAGGCGGGGTCTGCACGTCACCAGTGTGGTGGCGCCTGAAGCCACGAGGGTACGACACATCGCCGAGGGAGGATTTGTGGGGTGGAAAGGGAAGAGGGTGAGTAGTAAGGTGAGTAACAGCTATAACAACATCAACAGCAACACCAATACAATCCCACTATCGATGGCTATGGTAGCGAGCTTCTAGCATGGCCCCAAACGATTCTTAGCCCCTGGCGTTCATGTCTATGCTGGGTTGAATAGTGTCTCCCCACCCCCTCCAATCATGTCCATCAGTATCACAGAATGTGAGTTTTTTGGAGATAGGGTTTGGCAGATGTAATTGAGTTGAGATGAGGTCATACTGGATTGGGTGGGTCTCCATGTTAGGAGAGGGAGGTTTGTAGACGCAGAGCATAGAAGGCCATGTGAAGATGGGTTCAGAGATTGGACAATGTGTCTACAGACCAGTGATGGCCAAGAATTGACAACAACCACCAGAAGCTAGGAGAGAGGCGAGGAAGAGATTCTCCCTTCCAAGAGGAAGCAACCCTACTGATATCTTGATTTTGGACTTCTTGCCTCCAGAGCAGAGATAAAATGTTGTTTTAAGCCACCTGACTTGTGCTGTGCAGTCTTCTCTCATGCTGGACAGGGCTGGCCTGCCTGACCAAGGGGACACTGCTGGAATGACCACACATGGCTCCCATCTTGCTGTCTCATGCATGCTGCTCTCTGGGGAAAGCTGTCCGCTGTGTCTGAGGACACATACACAGCCCGGTGGAGAGGTTCGTGCAGCCTCAGTGACCACCAGCACAGACTTGCTGGATCTGAGGACAGACCCCCCTGAAGCAGACCTCCCAGCCCCAGTCGAGACCAGATGATTGCAGCCCCTGCGGCATCTTGGCTGCAAACTCCCGACCCCGGATTCCTGCCCCACAGACATTGTGTGCAATACTAAGTTTATTTCTTTGAGCTGCTAAGTTTTGGGGGTAACTTGTTATACACTAATACCAAATGGATTCCTGTTTGGGAGCTTGCTTTCCTTTTCCTGGCTACAGTTGAAGTAGGGTGTGTGGACTATGACCGAATAACATGCATTTTACTTCCTGCTTATGCAAAGTTTGGCTCCTGAAAACTTTTTCAAGCCCTACCTAATAATCATGGATTTTTTAGACCAGGATCATGGTTTCTTGGGCAGCACTCTTCCCTCGGAAACTGGGCTTCTGACCTGTTTATTTTTGGTCGGCTGTGTGGGGGAATGACCATACCCCAGTTCATTCCGGGACATGCCTTTTATCCTTGCTTCCTCTGGCCGTGCTTCCTGGTGGCCATTTCAAAGCTGCCTTAAACAAGAGGCTCAGGGGTGAAGTCTGGTGTTGAATGATCGTCCAGGTCACTGGTCAACCAACGAGTCTTATTAGCCTTTGTTGCTCAAAGCTCTAGTTGGTTTTATTCTCTTCCGTTTCAGTCCAGAAGCACTTGGCTTTTCTAACCAAACTTCCTTTGGTTCAAATGTTCTGTGTTTCCTTTAATTTCTTCTTGAAAACCATCAATGTGTTGCCCAAGCTAATATCCTACCTTGCTGAGGGCAGACCAAAACACCCCAAACTCAGTGACTCCCTCCTGACCCACGGTGCTCTGCCGACCACGTTAGCTCAGGACACAGTTTCACCAAATGTTTTGCCGTGGCACGAACAGACTCTCCACTACTCCTGGCTGCCTGCTGCCTGCCGCTAAAACAGTGCCATGTATCTTAGGGTTTAATTAGGGCAGCACCCCACTTCAAGATGACAATTTCTGTATTGGTTACTGTAGGCCGATTGCTATAAAAACAAATGCCCAAGTTCCATTGGTTTCACAAAGAAAAGCAGAGAGCAGGTGACATCTAATTACCTAGAATATCTCTGATCTTAAAGTCTACACTGAACATGTGGGATGAAGTAAAGCATGAGCCCATTAAAACTATCTCTACGCCATATAAAGTAAGCTGATTTAGTTAGGTTGATCAGTTCTCCAGGTGGTCTGGTGAGATGGGAAGAATGGAGGCTCTGGCTTCAGGCACATTTGGGTGAGAATCCCAGATCTGCCTCTCCAGCTGGTAGACCCTCTTGGAGTGTCTAGTTCCCCATCTTTAAAATGCAGCAATCACACGACTGATTTTGTACAGGTTTGATAGGATTAGGTACAATAATATATGGACAGCATAAGCAGAGTGCCTAGGATATAACATAATACACAGTAATCGCTACTTTATTCATTTTTAAAGAAAGGTCCAAGGAGTGGGTGGTTGTGGCTATGGCATAACGTCTATGGGGCGTGAAGTTTCCCAAACCCCTTCACCCACAGGGATGAGTCAGGCCAGTGAATATGGGGAAAGTGGTCTTCCAGCAAGGAAGACTTTTACCGTTTCATAAATACAGTAAGTAGAGCTTCTGGATGGAAACCCTGAGTTGTTAGAAGAGATTTTTTCCACGTTCCTTCTCGATTTCTTTACCACTTAGAATCATCTTTTACGGTATCCCTCTTCTGTTGAGATGATGACGAGGTGTGGGCCAAGATTTCCTCCAAAATGGGAGACAGTACTTCTTCCAACCCACCTTCTACCAGCTCTGAGTTACAAAGCCAGCTGGTGTCAACCCAGGGGACCCAGGAGGGAGTAAGCCTGGAATAGGCTATGGGAGCTCTCATTTTGTCTGAGCTTCACTGGAGGAGAAACCGAACTTCCTGCTGGTAGCACATTAGGAGTGTTTATGGAGGTTTGAGGCTGAGAATCTAGTACTCAACAATGTGCTGTTTTTTCTGGATGCCTTTCATGATATGTGCCCATCGACCAGCAGAGAATGCATTTTCAGAAATTCTGATTCTTGGTTCTCTTCCCAGAAGAGAGAGCATAATAGTGACAAAAGGACAAATCAAGTAAGTGAGACTTCCACCTGGAACTGTATTTTGTTCCCTTTCTAGTTTGTATTGTTTTTATGTCTCTCTCTCTCTCACTCTCTCTCTCAATCAATCATCTATCATCTTTTGTTTTAGTAAATGTTGGGAAGCACTCATCATTTCTAATGTGCGTATGGGTACTGCTTCATAAAGTGCTGCTTTTGGCACTATAGATGGTTCCAGAAAGTCTTCTGTAAGTTTGTTCACAGCACATTGAGTACAGTTTGCTTTGAGCAGTGTCTAAATATGTCTCACTGTTGGAGAAAATCAATTGTTGAACCTCTTTTCTTATCATTATTTGGGCGGCCATTCTGTTATTGTGGTAACATGGTTATGTCTAATTCTGTGCCATGCACCCAATAATGTTTTGAGGTCTGAGTAACAATTAAATGCAAGCCAGAAATACTAATTTTGTATGAGGACATTAACTCATCACTTTCTTTCACAGTAATACAAATATCTTTATGATATTACTTGTTTCTATAATAATTTTAAAAGGAATTTAGTCTCATAGTACAATCTATTAGAAATAGGAAAAATTGAGGAAAACTTTATAAATTGTTACCTAAAAATAATTACTGATATATATTTATATTTGTTTCTAACAGTTTTCTTCTATGCAAATACACATATATAAACTGTTTATATGCTGAAAGGATTTGCTTATATAAATATGGATGTAGAGAGCAAAATTGGGGTACCCCTCTATGTGATACATTGTGTGACAGAGTTATGAAATATTTTTGACTTAACATGATACAATGAGCATTTTTAGATCTTAGTAAATATATATATTTAAAGATTTATATTATATATATATATTTAAAGATTTTATTTATTTATTCATGAGAGAGAGAGAGAGAGAGAGAGGCAGGGGCAGGGGGAGAAGCAGGCTCCCCGCCAAGCAGGGAGTCTGATGCGGGGCTCGATCCCAGGACCCTGGCATCATGACCTGAGCCGAAGGCAGATGCTTAACCCACTGAGCCAGCCAGGCACCGCTGTTAGTAAATATATTTTTAAAAATAACCTAAAAGAACTGCCTAAAATCTCAGCATAGATTTGTATTTTCACCATTCTCCCATTACTGGGGCTTTGGTTTTCTGTTAGAAATAATGCTGTGAATGATACATATTATTATAGTTTCTTTGTAACACATTTCTGGAAGTAGAATTACTGATTTAAAGAGTACAATCTTTTTAAAAAACCTGCACTGATTTACATTGTCACCAATAATGCATATTCCCAAAGCAACTGCTTTAAAATCTTTACTAAGATTAGAGATAAATATACTGTAATGTATCATTGTTTCAAGTTGTAGTTCTATAATTTCTGATAAGATGGAATTTTCCTATATTTTTTAAAATTATACTACTTTTTATTTTGTTTGTGAAGAGGAAATAAATGTACACACTACATAATTTAAAAGAAAATAATAGTGGAAAGTTAGTTTTCCTTTCACACTTGTCCCTCAGCCATTCAGTTCTTCTTTCCAGAAGTAACTACTCTTATTAGTTTTTATGTATTATCTTTGAGATGTTTTATGCATTTACGAGTATATTTGGGTCCTATCTATAGTAATTAGTTTCCTTTTTAAAATTATTAACATATGACGTATTATTTGTTTCAGGTCTGTGATTCATCAGTCTTACACAATACACGGTGCTCACCATGACACATACCCTCCCCAATGTCCATCACCCAGCCACCCCATCCCTCCAACCCCCTCCACTCCAGCAACCCTCAGTTTGTTTCCTGAGATTAAGAGTCTCTTATGATTTGTCTCCCTGTCTGGTTTTGTCTTGTTTCATTTTTTCCTCTCTTCCTCTGTAATCCTCTGCCTTGTTTCTTAAATTCCACATATCAGTGAGATCAAATGATTATTGTCTTTCTCTGATTGACTTATTTCGGTTAGCATAATACCTTTTGGTTCCATCCATGTCATTGCAAATGGCAAGCTTTCATTTGTTTTGATGGCTGAAAAATATTCCATTGTAAATATAAATCACACCCTCTTTATCCATTCATCTGTTGATGGACTATGGACATTCCATAGTTTTGCTGTTGTGGACACTGCTGCTATAAACTTTGGGGTGCAGGTGCCCCTTCGGATCACTACATTTGTATTTTTGGCGTAAATACCCAGTAGTGCAATTGTGACTGGTAGTGGGTCATGAAACCAATTTGGTGTAGGTCTCAGGCAGCACTGTGTGTGTGGGGGGGGAATTGGAACCGAATAGAAAATATCACATAGGATAAGCATTGTTTTTTGAAATTTTTTCTGAGTATGTATATGTGCGAATATTGAGTTCTGACTTAAATTTCTTACTGTAGATCACAGTAAAAAATGTTTGCAACCTACTGCTGTGGGACCATAGGTCATCATTAAAAAAAAAAAAAAAGATTAGAAAATTTAAGCCTTAGAAAAATAAGTAATTTTTCAAGGGCACAGAATAGTCAGTGGCAGTACCAAGACAAGATATTTGAGTTTTAGCCCCTGGTTCACTGTAGGGTAGCTCTATTTTCAACTTTTTGTGGAACCTCCATACAGTTTTCCAGAGTGGCCTCACCAGCTTTCATTCCCACCAACCATGTAGGAGGGTTCCCCTTTCTCTGCATCCTCGCCAACATCTGTCATTTTCTGACTTGTTAATTTTAGCCATTCTGACAGGTGTGATGAGATATTTCATTGTGGTTTTGATTTGTATCTCCCTGATGCTGAGTGATGTTGAGCACTTTTTCATGTGTCTGTTGGCCATTTGTATGTCTTCTTTGGAGAAATGTCTGTTCATGTCTTCTGCCCATTTCTTGACTGGATTATTTATTTTCTGGCTATTGAGTTTGATAAATTCTTTATAGATCTTTGATACTAGCCCTTTATCTGATATGTCATTTGCAAATATCTTCTCCCATTCTGTCGGTTGTCTTTTGGTTTTGTTGACTGTTTCCTCTGCCGTGTTAAAGCTTTTTATCTAGATGAAGTCCCAATAGTTCATTTTTGCCTTTGTTTCCCTCGCCTTTGGCAATGTGTCCGGTAAGAAGTTGCTGTGGCTGAGGTCGAAGAGGTTGCTGTCTGTATTTTTATCAGACATTTGTATTTCTTTACACTGGTAGAAAAGAACAAGGCAGAAGGTAGGTGGGGTGGAGGAGGAGAATTGATAGCAACACACGGACTTCACAAGTCAAGGGCCACAGGGAGGGAGAGAATCGGGAAGACTCTGTGGCAGTGCATGCTGGGATTTGTGGTCGGTCTTGTGCTTCATTGGTTGGGACTATTAGGAGAACCCACTGTAGAAGACCCAACAGAGCCCAACTGGATGAATGTCTACTGAACACTAGGACAGTGGGATAGAAATTAGGTCCATCAAGTTGTCCTGCAACAGAACATCCAAGGAGGAATTTTGATTGTCATCCAAGTGGATGGGGAATGGGTCCAAAGCAAGGCACATACAAACCCTGCCTATTGGTTAAAAAAAAAAAAAAAGTTTCTGCTTAGAGCTTGACTTATTTTAACAACAAATAAACAAAGTATTCTGTGGAATACCAAAAGGGAATGTGAGTAACATCTTGAGTCATAGAGAGAATTTAACATAACTTTCAATTTCTTTATTACAGGAAAAAAAAGAAAAATGTAGAAAACTGCCTGACATCCTTAATAGGTTGTAAGGCAGAATGAACTCTAAGAAACACATAAGAAGAGAAGAGAGAGGATAAAAACTCAACAGGGTAGAATAAATATAGAGATGCATGAGGGAAGAAAGGACTGTAGTGAAATTTAAAAAGCATAATAGTATACTTAAGTCAATGTGAAAGATTCGTCTACAAAATGATGACTGTATTTTGGAGTTAGAAGTGAGAAGAGATTCATTCCTCAATCCACACAGGTGTTTTTCTTTCCTTTAAAAAATAGACTTTATTTCTTAGAGCAGTTTTAGGTTCATAGCAAAATTGTGCAGAAAGTGCCAAGAGGTCCTACATGTTCCCTGCCCCCACACGTGCCCAGCTTTCCCACTATGCTATTTTTCTTTTCAGTTACACGAGCTTGAAAATATTCTGGAAGTATTGAAGTATGAATAGTTGACATTCAAAGGTGAAAAAACTTAACTTGCCCTCCATCATCCTCTCTGTACCCAGTTTTGAAGACAGTTGTGCCATAGTCAACCAGTTTTGAGCTAAATGCCTGTTACCCAAAAAATGTGTGCCCAGAGAAGTTGTCTTTTATGCAAAAAGGCATTTAAATCATGTTTAGATATATAAGAACTGTAAAAATATACTGTAAATTTGCTCTTCTTAGGCATAAAAAGAATACTTTGAAAACATACCAAGATGTATTGAAGTTATGACTTTAAGAGCAAAATATTCATGGATTAAAAGGGCTGGCAAGGCTTCCCTTACTGGTTTTTACTGCAGATCCTGGCATCTAGTGGAGCTGCGTGTGCTGGCAGGCACTGCAGGTGGACCCACGCTTCCCTTAATGGGCACACACCTGACTGCTCTTCTCACAAGGAGACCCCTATCCCAGCCACACCCCCCACAGAAACAATCTTCTGCTTAGCTTCACGGGCACTTAATACGGTTGCTATTTTTCTCTATTCAAACTTAATTTTGGTACAATAGTTCCCTTGTTTGGACTCTGAGAATAGAGAATTAAAAAGTCAACAACAGAATCTATTTCGAAGTGTATAATGCTATTTCTATCATAGATTCTCCATTTTCTTAATTTCATCCCTGGGGTTATTTAAAATCTCTCCTTTACTGACAATCAAAATATTCTCAAGGTTCATTAATTTAGGATTCTTTCAACATGTATTTATTTACTGATTGTTTTGTGACAAGTTCTTGGTCTGGGCACTGCGGATAAAATGATGGTAAAAGCAAACATGACCCCCATCTTTGAATCAAAGATATCTAGACCAAGACACATCATAAACCATCAAAGACAAAGAGAAACTTAAAGCAGCAAGAAAAAAGCAAGTTGTCGCCTATTCTCAAAAATATTAACATCTAGGGGCACCTGGGTGGCTCAGTTGCTTAAGTGTCTGCCTTGGGCTCAGATCATGATCTCAGGGTCCTGGGATTGAGCCTCATGTCAGCCTCTGTGCTCAGCAGGAAGTCTGCTTGGGGATTCTCTCTCTCTCTCTCTCTCTGCCTCTCCCCTTGCTCTAACTTTTTTCTTTCTCTCAAATAAATAAATATTTTTTAAAAATAAAAAATAAATAAAAGGAAGAAAGATCTCATATCACTAACCTAGCCTTCCACCTGAAGAAACTAGAAAAATATGAGAAAAGTAAAAAAAAAAAAAAAAAAAAGCAAGCAGTAGGAAGAATATAGCAAAGATTAGTGTGGAAATAGTGAAATAAGGAATAGAAAGCAATAGAGAAAAATCAACTAAACAAAATTTTGTTCTTTGACAAACCTTTAGCTAGACTGACCAAGAGGAAAAGAGAGACAGTACTCAAATTACTAAAATCAGGAATGAAAAAGGGGGGGCGCCTGGGTGGCACAGCGGTTAAGCGTCTGCCTTCGGCTCAGGGCATGATCCCGACGTTATGGGATCGAGCCCCACGTCAGGCTCCTCTGCTATGAGCCTGCTTCTTCCTCTCCCACTCCCCCTGCTTGTGCTCCCTCTCTCGCTGGCTGTCTCTATCTCTGTCGAATAAATAAAATCTTAAAAAAAAAAAAAAAAAGGAATGAAAAAGGGGACATCACTACCAACTATAGTAAAAGGACTATAGGAAATACTATGAACAATTGTGTGCCAAGGAATTATAAAACCTAGATGACAGTGTCATTTCCAGAAAGATATGGACTATCAAAAGGGGTCTTGAAGGAAGAAAAATATGAATAGCTATATAACAGGGGAAGAGAATCTTTTAAGGTCTTTTTTGCGTTCATTATTTTCTGGTGTACCATTTTATTTCCCTTATTTCTTCTACTATATTTCATGAACTAACTTTATCAGTTTCCCTGGAATTACAATTAATACTTTAATTTATAACCATCTGGTTTTTATTAGTATCAATTTAATCTCAGTAGTACACAAAATTTTTGCTCCTTTTCAGCTTTACTTTTTCCCTTCCACTGTGTTATTATTGTACAAATCACAGCTTTACACACGTATAATCCATCAGCACAATTCTCCTGGTATTGCTTTATGCAGTTTTTGTTCAGCTAGGAGGATGAAATAATTACAAACAAGGACTGTTTATGCTGTTTTTACATTTACCTACATAGTCACCTGTACCAGCACTCTCTCTTTCACCACGTGGATTGAGTTACTGTCCATTGTCCTTGCATTTCAGCCTTAAGGACTCTTTAGTACTTCTTGGGGATGCCTGCTACTGACAAATGTTCTCAGTTTTGTTTTGTTTTTATCCTTCTGGGGGGATCTTCGTTTCTCCTTCATTTTTGAAGGGTAGTTCTGTTGGATATAGAATTCTTGTTTGACATTCTTTTCCTTTCAGCATTTGAATATGTTATTCCACTGCTTTCTGGTCACCATGAGAAATTAGATGTTAATATATAGGTATTTTAAAGATTTTTATTTACTTATTTGAGAGAGAGAGAGGGAATACAAGCATGGGAGGGGCAGAGGGAGAGGGAGAGGCAGACTCCCTGCTGAGCAGGGAACTTGATGTGGGACTCAATCCCAGGACCCTGGGATCATGACCTGAGCCAAAGGCAGACACTTAACCGACTGAGCCACCTAGGAGAACTCAGATGTTAATATTTTTGAGGATAAGTGACAACTTGTTTCTTTCTTGCTGATTGAAGTCTCTTTGTCTTTGAAGTTTTATGATGTATTTTGGTCTAGACCTCTTTGAATTTTTCCAACTTGGAGTTGATTAAGCTTCTTGAATGTGTAGATTAACATTTTTAACAAGTCAAATTTGGGAAGTTTTCGGACATTATTTAAATATTCTGTTTGCCCATTTCTTTCTCCCTTCTCTTTCTGGGACTCCCATTATGTATATGTTGGCCCAGTTGATGGTCCCATAGGTCTCTGAGGCTCTGTTATTTTTTTTCATTATTTTTTATTTCTGTGCTTCAGGCTGGATAGTATCAATTGACTGATTTTAAAGTTTACTGACTTTTTCTTCTGCCAGCTCAAATCTATGTTAAACTGCTCCAGTGAACTTTTCAGTCAAGTATTTTTGACTCCAGAATTTCTATTCGGTACCTTTCAAAATTTTCTCCTTTTGATATTTTCTATTTGGTGAGACATTTTTCTCATATTTTCCTCTAGTTCTTTAGACATGGCTTATTTTATTTTTGAATATATTTATAATAGCTGATTTAACATCCTCGGTAAGTCCAACATGCCAGAATACCATGTGACAGCTCTGGAAATCTGATTCTTCACCTGTCCCTCTTCAGAATTTGTTATTGGTGCTTTTTGTTGTTGTTGTTGCTGTTTTTTTTTTTTTTTCCTTTAATGACTTGCCTGAACTGATTTTGTAAAGTTTGTTATGTAAAACCACTGGAGCTTCTGCCTCATTTACCTTGGTGGTCAGCTATGGCTAGACAGAAATTTCTCTAAATACTTCAAACTGCAAAGTCTCCAGTGCCTGCGAACGGCTCTGGGTGTGAGCTGGGGGCCCACTGTCTGTGCTTCCATCGTTTCCAGCTCTGCCTTGTCTTCAGCTCACGCTTGCATGAGGCCTCAAGGTTTACAAGATGAGAGTGTTTCGGACCTTCAAGTTGTTTGCTGGGAATGCACGTAGCTTTGCACGTACATGTGGGTTTCTAGATATCCTGGAGTATGTTGGAATTTTCCAAGATTTCTATGGATGTCTCATTCCTCAGATTTTCTTTTTAACATTTTTATTGTGAGCCTCTTGTTTTATAACTGTTATCCCCTCTTCAGGCAGCTGTAATGTTAAATAATCACCACTGATTATTTTCAATAACTCTCTGGAGGAAAGCAGCTCTGAGCATGTTACTTCTGAGTAAGGTCAAATAAAGAAAGGCTCCAAAAGTGGGGTTTCCAGAGAGTTTGTAGAATACCGTTGAATACTGACAATTCACCGAGAATGGAGGCTGGGGGGCTCCAATCCAGTTCCTTCCCTTCCCAGGCTGCTGGTTTCCAGATCTGCAGTCTTGAGGTTGCTGGTTTTCAAGGCTCCTACAAAGGTACGGTGAGGAACACAGCAGCAGGGCAATTTAAACACCAAAACCCCCCTGCCTTTACTGAAGCTATGTTGTTTCTTTGGAATAAATTCTCTTTGGACTGTTGCAAGCCTTTGTTTAATTTCCAGAGTTCTAAAAATGTTGATTTGCCATTTTTGCTGGTGTTGTGGTTGCTTTTATGGGGAGCATATTTTAATATAATTGGTTCTTATTAACATAGGTTTTTCTTACTTCACTATTTTGAGTGTTGCCTCCCCTTCTCTCCATTCTTCTTAACAGGAAAGCCGAAGACATATGTGGAGTTGGAGCAGAATCTCGTTACCATGAACATGACAGTCCCACAGTAAGGACAGTGGAACAGGACTATAAATAGAGCTGAAACTCTTTTTTCTAAAGATTTTATTTATTTACTTGAGAAAGAGAGAGAGAGCACAGAGGGAGAGGGAGAAGCAGACCCCTGCTGAGCAGGGACCCTGATGCAGGGCTTGATCCCAGGATCCTGGGATGCTAACCTGAGCCAAAGGCAGACATTTATCCAACTGAGCCACCCAGGCGTCCTAGAGCCTAAATTCTTTATAATGTTGAACCATCATATCATTTCTGCATTGGGATTCCTATGTGTGGGAAAGACTTAATCTTTATTTTTTAAAAATCATTGTTTGGTTTTTGGGGTTGTTATTACTGTTACTTATATCTGAATGCAAGCACAACATGGCATATGACATAGAACCCTTGTTTAATAAATTATTTTTGAAGAACACTAGTTGATAATCTCAATTATATATGGCTGAGTATAGAATCACTAAGAAATGCTCCTTTTATGACAATTAGTGATCAGTTAATGAATGGATTTACTAGGGAAAAAGCCATGGGAGACTATCTTGAAGGAGCTCAATGGGCAGAGCAGGGCTGGAGGAGGAAAGTGTCAGGAGTAGAGCATGGAGAATGGCAAGGAGGTGGAGAAGGGGGTGGTACCAAAGGGGATGCTGCGGAAATGGGGCTCTATGCAGGGATTTGGATTGAGAAAGCTACTTTCAGTCAGACACCAGAGGGCCTTCTGTGGTGTGTTAAGGAGTTTGGCCCTTCTAACATATGCAAATAGGTGATGGAGTCTATCTTTTTCCAGAAGTTAAGAAAAATCCCCTTAAAGATACCTCCAGCTTTTGCTTTAAAAGAGTGAGAGCTACACACCACGATTTTTCCAGGCTGCTAGCTCTCAGCTGGCATGGAGAGATAGGACAGGCCCAATTCCAATTTCGCTATCGCTTCTACAAACACATTAGAGCATGACCAGCAATAAAAATGGAAAACTCATCCTACGGCTTGATAAATACCTCTTGAGAAGTGCCGGTTTTCCTAGGGCAGCTTCCTCTTATACATGATGGAAGGCCTAATGAGGAGGGCCACTCCACAAGTGTGAACTGATGGGCAAGAAAATGCATAAAAGATTTAATTTAAATTCTTCCCAGTAACATACTATTGTTTCACAGAATTTCTCCATGACAATAATCTTATATGTCTCTTTAAAGCAAAACAATTTCATTGTAAGTGAACAATTTCTAGTAAGAGCCCTTCCAGGTAGAAAAGGAAAATATGGGAATGGCTAGTCTTTGTATCATGAGACGTATGGAAAACAGGTCTGGAGAGCCGACTAACATACAAATCCTGAGCACACATGAAGTTTACCTGAGCTGTATGTGACAGTAACTATTAGACCCTGCTCCCCACTTCCCCCCAACAGGGATTTATCCTAACTCTGGCCTGGGCTTATGTTTAATCCATGGAAGGTCCTTATGAAATGTTATTTTCATGTTATTAATATTTCTGTCCATGAACTTACCGCAAACGAGAATCAGTAAAAACACATTCTTTCTGGTGGGAGCATATCATCCCTCTCAGGTATATATTTAAAAAAGAAAAAGCAAGAAAATAGGTTGAGAGGAATTAATCCCTTGCCCACGTGGACAGTAAAATGTGGCGTGTGAGCGTGGTGCATGTTTCCTTCAGAATCTGCCCCCGTCTGCTTTCCTGTGTCTCCCTCGATGTTTAATCAGCTTGCAACTCCACAGGTCTTTGCTTACAGGCTCTTGCTTTCATGGAAGAAATGGTTACTTCCCATGATTACCTGCCTTGTGCTCTGAGAACCTTCCGAAATCATCATTTTTTTGCACAAAACAAAAATAATGCAAGCTTTAAGTTTCCATTACACAGCCTCCATACATGCTCTAAGGATTTTTACTTAGTAAGTATCAGTATAGGTCTGGACAAAATGGAGAAATAACAACTTTCTCCATTTGGATCTCAAAATTGTGTGTCTTCCTTGTGCATAATTGTGGATGAGTGCTGTCCAATAGAACTTTCTGCAGTGGCCACTGAACGCCCGACATGTTTTTGGTGTGACTGAGGAAATTTTATATATTTTTTGTTGTTAATCAATTTAAATTTAAATGGACCCAAGGTATTAGTGGTTACTGTACTGGACTATGTGATTTTAGATAAACTCAGTGTGCAGATCAGATCATATTAACATGCTGAGAAAACCTTATTAACTTATGTTTGAATGCATACCTCCCTTTGAGCTTCAGGTGAAGATCTGTGTGTGTGTGTGTGTGTGTGTGTGTGTGCGCGCGCGCACGCTTCTGTCTTTGTTCTTTATTTTTTTAATTTATTTTTTATTTTTATTTTTTTTAAAGATTTTATTTATTTATTTGACAGAGAGAGAGACAGCCAGCGAGAGAGGGAACACAAGCAGGGGGAGTGGAGAGGAAGAAGCAGGCTCCCAGCAGAGGAGCCTGATGTGGGGCTAGATCCCATAACACCAGGATCACGCCCTGAGCCGAAGGCAGACGCTTAACGACTGAGCCACCCAGGCGCCCCTGTTCTTTAATTTTTTAAACTAAGATTTAGTGAGGTCTAATTTACACACATAATAAAATACACCAATTTTTAGGTACAATTCAGTGAGTTTTAAATCAAATGATTTTTTTAAAAGGATTTATTTGTTTATTTGAGAGAGAGAGAGTGTGAGAGGGAGTGTGCAAGCAGGGGAAGCGGCAGGCAGAGGGAGAAGAGGCTCCCCGCTGAGCAAGGAGCCTGGTGCGGGACTTGATCCTAGGACCCTGAGATCATGACCTGAGCCAAAGGCAGCCGCTTCACTGACTGAGCCCCCAGGTGCCCTCAATGAGTTTTGTGAAGCACTAACAGTTGTGTACCCACCCCCACCACAATCATGACATGGAACGTTTCCTTCCCTTCAGAATGTTCCCTTGTACACCTTTACAGTCACCCATGTCCCTCACCCCAGCCCATGGCCGCTGCTGATGTCCTTCCTGTCATTAGGACTTCACTGTTCCTTCTTGTCCACCTTGCTCTCACGGTCATGTTTTTGGGATCTACCCTGCTGTGTTTTGTATCAGTAGCTTCTTTTACTGATGAATAAGACTCCAATTCCACTCTAGCTGGAGGGTCCAGCTCACACGTAAAATCGTCCAGAAGCCTTCCTTTCTCCCTGAGCCACAGTGAACCTGCCCGTACTAATCCTCGTAGGAAGTCTGGGACAGAACTCTCTCTGCATTTATTCTCTTATGATCGTGTATGTACTTCCATTCGAGCACATATTACATGTGTCTTGTAGGAGAGTAATTTGTAAAAAACTCCCTGAGTAAAGGGACCTAATTTTATATGAATTTTCCTCAAACCCTTAGTACACTGAAGCGTATAGTAGGTCCTAATCAAGTCTTCAATGAATAGGTTTGAGCTAGAATAAAGAAAGCAACAAGATTTCAAAATAGAAGAGTAATGGAGCCAAGAGTATTAAAAAATCACGAGTGAATATTTCTGTTACCAGTCTCAGTCATCCACTGATGGATGAAATGGTTCAAAGCAGTTCATTTATGAGTGTAAATTGTGTGTTTAAACAATGGGCCCCGTCCTGATGCCTCTCATTAGCCTCTCCTGGTAGAAAGAGTGTATTTCTATACACATTTCACACATACTGTATTTCTTATTAAGTGTGAAACTCAACCACTGTTTGAATGTGCTAATGCCTCAAATTAGGAAATGAATCTTAAGGAAATTCACCTTGAAATAAACACAGAAACTATAAACTTAATTACATAAATGAAGAGCTTCCTACTAGGGCTTTCTTACATAACATTTGGTCATTATATGCAACACAAATTAAGTTGTGTACAGAAATATTTTTGTACATTTAGAGTATTTTGTTCTTATAGTTATCTGTACACACACACACATACATACTCACACTCAGACACACTTACACACACACAAGCATGCACAGACACACACATATGCACAGCCAGGTCACCCAAGTGAATTACTGTTGCACCTTTAAATTGAGTGTCATTGCTTTCACTTGAAGACATTGAATATTTTTTATACTTCAACTAGAGCTAGTTTCTCAAGGCTTTCCTCATGTTTTATGTCACTGGACTCTAATCTAGGACTTGGATTTTGGTGTCAGCTTTTTAGCTTTCATGCATTAGTTAAAAGTCTAAGAATGATCTTGTCCCCCACCTCCCATGGCTCATGAGAACATGGAGACATGTGACTAACCTGTAGCTAAAAGAAAGGGGAAAAGTGGTGCCAAATAGTACCTAAGGAACAGTCCATTTACTACAGACAGCTCATATGATTTGATACATTTATTTTCTCACAAAAAGGGACAAATTAAAACCTGAGCAAACTTTGAATGTTTGACTAGAAAAATAAATCTTGTTAGGGGAAAAAGCTCCTATACCTCAAACTGTTTCACATATATTGAAACTAAAAATGGGTGACCCCTGGAAGACACTAAAAAGCTTTGTTATATAGGATGCTCTGACTAGATAGTGGATTTATGAGGTTGCTTGGGGACACCATCTGATCTGGGAATGGGACATTAGTCCATAAGTTTGCACTTTTATCTTTATTGATATTTTTTCATCTTGATGATAATATTTATAAAGTTTATACTTTCATAGGACAAATGAAGTAGTCACTTGCATTGTACAACTTACTGAGCTGATTTCATATACTATCCTATTTTATATTCTGTCATATTTTCAATAAATGTACATACTCTTTTCTTAAGTATTGGGATTCTAAGCTGTTATAGTGCATGGTTGGAGTGGGGGCTATGTTGTGACCCTCTCTGTTTCCCTACCCCCAGCTTCTCCGCCATGTGCAATCAGAACCATGGACAACTGCCAACACAGTAGCTGTATTTACACTTTCTTTCAATGCTGAGACTTTTATAATTTATGTTTAGTCTTTCTCTTTCCTACTGAGGTTATGTCCTAATGTATTGATCATGATCGATTTTTCTGTATCAATTTCTAAGGAAAATACTAGACATAGTAAGGGTAATGAAGAAAGGGTGAATGAAGAACTATATTTTACCTCACATCATCTGTAAATGGGATCGCCTGCATCATCAGTCCTGTTACTTCAGTTTATACCATCGTGTCTCTTACACCTTTTATTATTCCTTTCGAAATTCATTTTCCATGGATGCATAGAGTTTTAAGTATTTTATGAAGGATTAATAAGGAATAGATTTCTTTCGAATTTCCAATTTAATTATGCCCTTAAATTTACCTGGTTACTGGAAGTCACTTGGTATCGTATTAAGCTACTCGATTCTGAAAATTGTGTTTTGGAAAAAAATGAAATATTGAAACTGAAAATCCTCAAACTTGATCTGTAGTTCTAATTCTACATCAACATGCATTTTTTAAAAAGCCCGATTTTAGTGTGACTTTATTGCATTTGACACTTCCATCCATATTCAGAGCACCTTTACTTTGAGTGAGGAACTTAAATACTATTTCCCACGGAAAGGAATAATGAATGCTTAGAGAAATGACGGTTCTGGGTCTGTGGCAGTGTAAGCTTTAGACATTTTGTTGGCTGGAAAGCAAAGAAGCTCTTGGAGACTACAAGAGTAGCCTTCTTTGAAGTTTTCCATTGTTAAAATTAAGTTCTGTGCTGATGTTTAGCTCTGTTTGCCTCTGGCTGCAGGATATGAGTATCCGTTTACATACTGCCGAAGAAGTTTACTGACCTTCACATTGTGCTCTAAATTGTGACTAATGGATCTGAGTCTGTCATTTCTCTCTTTAAGGAATGGCACTTAGGAGTATCCACCCAAATTACAGTCCTTATAATTTCCACTTCCCCTCCCCCTTGCAAGAGCTGGTGTATTTCCCTCGATGTTTATCCTTTTCTAGTTTATACAGGCAGAGGCCTTAGCACTCATACTTCTATGCACCTGATGGGTCCTCTCAATATACCTGCTACCGCCAGTCATAGCCATTTCATTGTCTCAGGGCAGCCAGGCATCTAATTCCAGAATCCCATTCCATCCAGAATCCCTTCTTAGGACCTCGACTGTCACCAGCCACATTAGACCAAGTTCCCTAATAGCAGTTCCCACTCCAGTGTTCAGTGGGTGTGATTTTTTGAGGGAATGTGCCCCAGGAAAGAGCTGCAGGTCGTGAAGCCCGGAAGGGCAGGGAAGAAGCTGAGCAAGCTGGTCTCAGGTCAAGTGTCCTTCCTGTGGCCTGACCCGCAGAGGGAGAGCACTGCAGCAGAAACCAGACCAGAGGTGTTGAGGGGAACAACTGCGAGCCTTTAGCAGCTGCACTCACAGCTCCTGGGGGATGAGTTTGCTGGACCAGTAGAGGTGACCTGGCGGACCATCACGGCACCATCAACAGCTAGTCAACTAAAAGTATGGGGCATAGAGACACATGTTAAGTCCAGAATATGGGTGTATTAATTTGTTAGGGAGACATAACAAAATACCATACGGGATGGTTTAAACCACAGAACTTTATTTTCTTACAGTTCTGGAAGCAGTAAGTCAGAAATCAAGGGGTTGGCAGGCCTGGGTTCTCCTTAGGCCTCCGTCCTTGGCTTGTGGGTGGCCACCTGTGTGCTCACATGGTCTTTCCTCTGTATACCTGAGTTCTCATCTCCTCTTCTTATAAAGACACTAGTCAGATTAAACTAAGTCCCACCCCAATGTCCTCATTTTAACTCAATTACCTCTTTTAAGGCTCTTTCTCCAAATACAGTCACATTCTGAGGTACAGAGGATGAAAGTTTCAAATATGAGTTTTGAGGGAATACAATTTAATGCCAGTCCAAACAGGGAGAGGGGAGGGGAACCTGTTATAGATTAAAAAACACCAACACAGTGTAAGATATGGGACTTTCTAGATCTTAATCCAAGCAAATCAATTATTGAAAGTTATTGGGGCGCCTGGGTGGCACAGCGGTTAGGCGCCTGCCTTCGGCTCAGGGCGTGATCCCGGCGTTATGGGATCGAGCCCCACATCAGGCTCCTCCGCTATGAGCCTGCTTCTTCCTCTCCCACTCCCCCTGCTTGTGTTCCCTCTCTTGCTGCCTGTCTCTATCTCTGTCGAATAAATAAATAAAATCTTAAAAAAAAAATTGAAAGTTATTTTTGAGTGAATCAAGAAATCTAAATTCAGACTGGGTATTACAAGATATCAAGAAATATGTTTTAATTTTGTTAAGTGCATTAATAGTGGTTTTATTTTTATAAAAATGTTCTTATATGAGAATAGGTTCTGAGCATATGTGGGTAAAATGATATTGATGTCTGGGATTTATTGTAACATAGCTCAGACATGTTCTCTCCTACCAGAAAAGTGGAAAGTGTATTGATGAAAGACTGAAGGTAAAAACACAGACATTATTGGGGCACCTGGGTAGCGCAGTCGTTAAGCGTCTGCCTTCGGCTCAGGGCGTGATCCCAGCGTTCCGGGATCGAGTCCCATATCGGGCTCCTCTGCTATGAGCCTGCTTCTTCCTCTCCCACTCCCCCTGCTTGTGTTCCCTCTCTCACTGGCTGTCTCTCTGTCACATAAATAAATAAAATCTTAAAAAAAAAACCACAGACATTATTGAAACTGGGTGATTGAAGGTTCATTGTACCACTTTATCTAATTTTTTGCATTTTAAAAATGTTCATTAGAAATGTTAATTAGAAATAAATTAAAAATTATGTTCATGTTGTTCCATGTAAAGAACCTATTCTTTGCATGTTGAGGTGAAGAGAGTAAGGTTTTTTGTTACTAAGCTAGCCACAATCCTTCTCTATCTGTCCTACTAGAGAATTCCTTTGGGACAGCAGTCACCTGCTCTTGGGTTTTCTGTTTGCATCACTGAACTCTGTACCAGCTCTGACTGTGGCCTTTCAAGTCCTGATGTAAAATACTCTTCAGACCATTCCTTACTCAATTTCCCACTTCCACTCACCACATGCTGACCACACCCCTTGCTCTTACTGTATTCTACCACATGTTAGGATGAATAATGTCTTTGTCTTACATTTACTATTCAAATGGGAGTTCCTTGAGGGCAAATAGTGAGTTTTATTTATCTTTATTTATCCATTACATTTTTCGCAGGGTCTTGCACAAAGTAAATTCTCAACGAATATGGGAATTAGCTATAGATTAGAATGTTAAGTTCGTATTAACATTAAACATTTTTTTTGGATGTATTGTTTTCTAGCCCAATAATTTGGATGATTCCCCTAGTTTTTTTTTTCCTGAATGATTTTAACTTCTAAATTTCTCATATAATATCATTTTTGTTGGTAGAGACAGGACATATATTTAGATAATAACTAATGCAAAATTTAATAGGCATAGAAAAAAGATAGCATGAGTAACAAATGAAATTCTTTTGAATACTCTAAAGAATCTATTATAATAGAATTGAGATCACCGTTCTGACGGATGGCCAATAATGAAGTGCTTATAAGACAAACATTTATGGATTAAGTTAGTATCTATTTAAAGCCTCTTCTTATTTATTTATTTATTTTTTTAATTTTTAATTTTTTATTTTTAATTTTTTAAATTTTTTTTATTATATTATGTTAGCCACCATGCAGTACATCCCTGGTTTCTGATGTAAAGTTCAATGATTCATTAGTTGCGTATAACACCCAGTGCACCATGCAATACGTGCCCTCCTTATTACCCATCACCAGTCTATCTCATTCCCCCACCCCCTTCCCCTCTGAAGCCCTCAGTTTGTTTCTCAGAGTCCATAGTCTCTCATGCTTCATTCCCCCTTCTGGTTACCCCCCTTTCTTTATCCCTTTCTTCCCCTACTGATCTTCTTAGTTCTTATGTTCCATAGATGAGAGAAATCATATGTTGTCTTTCTCTGCTTGACTTATTTCACTTAGCATTATCTCCTCCAGTGCCATCCATGTTGCAGCAAATGTTGAGAACTCGTTCTTTCTGACAGCTGAGTAATATTCCATTGTATATATGGACCACAACTTCTTAATCCAGTCATCTGTTGAAGGGCATCTCAGTTCCTTCTACGATTTAGCTATTGTGGACATTGCTGCTATGAACGTTGGGGTGCCTATGGCCCTTCTCTTCACTACGTCTGTCTCTTTGGGGTAAATACCCAGTAGTGCAATGGCTGGGTCATAGGGTAGCTCAATTTTTCACTTTTTGAGGGACCTCCACACTGTTTTCCAGAGTGGCTGTACCAACTTGCATTCCCACCAACAATGTAGGAGGGATCCCCTTTCTCCACATCCTCTCCAGCAATTGTTGTTTCTTGCCTTGTCTATTTTTGCCATTCTAACTGGCGTAAGGTGGTATCTCAGTGTGGTTTTGATTTGAATTTCCTTGATGGCTAATGATTTTGAACATTTTTTCATGTGTCTGTTAGCCATTTGTATGTCTTCATTGGAAAAGTGTCTGTTCATATCTTCTGCCCATTTTTTGATTTGTTTATTTGTTTCTCGTGTATTGAGTTTGAGAAGTTCTTTGTAGATCTTGGATACCAGTCCTTTATCTGTAGTGTCATTTGCAAATATATTCTCCCATTCCGTGGGCTGCCTCTTAGTTTTTCTGACTGTTTCCTTGGCTGTGCAGAAACTTTTAATCTTGATGAAGTCCCATAAATTCATTTTATCTTTTGTTTCTCTTGCCTTTGGGGATGTGTCATGAAAAAGGTTGCTTTGGCCGATGTCGTAGAGGTTGTTGCCTATGTTCTCCTCTAGAATTTTGATAGATTCCTGTCTCACATTGAGGTCTTTCATCCATTTGGAGTTTATTTTTGTGTATGGTGTGAGATAGTGGTCAAGTTTCATTCTTTTGCATGTAGCTGTCCAATTTTCCCAGCACCATTTATTGAAGAGACTGTCTTTTTCCCACCGGATGTTTTTTCCTGCTTTATCAAATATTAGTTGCCCAAAGAGCTGAGGGTCCATTTCTGGGCTCTCTATTCTGTTCCATTGGTCTATGTGTCTGTTTTTGTGCCAGTACCATGCTGTCTTTGTGATCACAGCTTTGTAGTACAGCTCGAAATCCGGCATTGTGATGCCCCCAGCTTTGTTTTTCCTTTTCAACAGTTCCTTGGAGATTCGGGGCCTTTTCTGTTTCCATACAAATTTAAGGACTGTTTGTTCCAGTTCTTTGAAAAATGTCCTTGGTATTTTGATCGGGATAGCATTGAAAGTGTAGATTGCTCTGGGTAGCATGGACATTTTAACTATGTTAATTCTTCCAATCCATGAGCATGGAATATCTTTCCATCTTTTTATGTCTTCCTCAATGTCTTTTAAGAGTGATTTATAGTTTCTAGAATATAGGTCCTTTACGTCTCTGGTTAAGTTAATTCCAAGGTAACGTATGGTTTTTGGTGCTATTGTAAATGGGATGGATTCCCTAATTTCTCTTTCTTCGGTCTCGTTATTCGTGTATAGAAATGCAACTGATTTCTGAGCATTTATTTTGTATCCTGCCACGTTACTGAATTGCTCTATAACTTCTAATAGTTTGGGAGTGGCTTTTTTTTGGGTTTTCATATAGAGTATCATGTCATCTGCAAAGAGAGACATTTTGACTTCTTCTTTGCCGATTTGAATACCTTTGATCCCTTTTTGTTGTCTGATTGCTGTTGCAAGGACTTCTAGTACTATGTTGAATAATAGTGGCGAGAGTGGGCATCCTTGTCGTGTTCCTGATCTTAAGGGAAAGGCTTCCAGCTTTTCTCCATTGAGAATAATATTTGCAGTAGGCTTTTCATAGATGGCTTTTATGAGATTGAGAAATGTACCTTCTATTCCTACACTCTGAAGGGTTTTAATCAGGAAAGGATGCTGTATTTTGTCAAATGCTTTTTCGGCATCGATTGAGAGGATCATATGGTTCCTGAGTCTTTTCTTGTTGATATGATGTATCACGCTGATTGATTTGCGAATATTGAACCACGCTTGCATCCCAGGTATGAATCCCACTTGATCGTGATGGATAATCCTTTTAATGTACTGTTGGATTCTATTAGCAAGTATCTTGTTGAGGATTTTGGCGTCCATATTCATTAGGGAGATCGGTCTGTAATTCTCCTTTTTGAGGGGGTCTTTGCCTGGTTTGGGGATCAAGGTAATATTGGCCTCATAGAATGAGTTTGGTAGCTTTCCTTCTGTTTCTATTTTTTGAAATAGCTTTAGGAGAATAGGTATTATTTCTTCTTTGAATGTTTGGTAGAATTCCCCAGGAAAACCGTCCGGGCCTGGAGTTTTGTTATTTGGAAGGTTGTTTATCACTGACTCAATTTCTTCATAATTAATTGGCCTGTTTAAGAAATCAATTTCTTCCTTTTTCAATCTTGGTAGTTTATAGGTTTCCAGGAAGGATTCCATCTCTTCCAGATTGCTTAGTTTATTGGCATATAGCTGTTGATAAAAATTTCTAATAATCCTTCCAATTTCAATGGTGTTCGTCGTGACCTCTCCTTTTTCATTCATAATTTTAATAATCTGGGTCCTTTCTCTTTTCTTTTGGATAAGTCTTGCCAGTGGTCTGTCAATTTTATTGATTCTCTCAAAGAACCAGCTTCTAGTCCTGTTGATCTGCTCTACTGTACTTCTGGTTTCTGCTTGATTGATTTCAGCTTTAATTTTGGTCAACTGCTTCCTTGTGTGTGGATTAGGCCTGTCCCTCTGTTGCTGTTCCAGCTTCTTGAGGTGAGAATATAAAAACTGCATTTTAGATTTTTCTATTCTTTTGAGTGAGGCTTGGATGGCTATGTATTTCCCCCTTAGGACTGCCTTTGCAGTATCCCATAGGTTTTGGACTGTTGTATTTTCATTCTCATTGGTCTCCATAAATTGTTTAATTTGATTTTTGATTTCCTGGTTTATCGAGTCATTCCTGAGCAGGATGGTTCTTAGTCTCCAAGTGTTTGAGTTTCTTCCAAATTTTTCCTTGTGGTTGAGTTCCAATTTCAGAGCGTTGTGGTCTGAGAATATGCAGGGGATAATTTCAATCTTTTGGTATCGGTTGAGACCTGTTTTGTGTCCCAGAACATGGTCTATTCTTGAGAATGTTCCATGGGCATTAGAATAGAATGAGTATTCTTTGGTTCTGGGGTGTAGTGTTCTATATATATCTATGAGGTCCAACTCGTCGAGTATGGCATTCAAAGCCTTTGCTTCTTTGTCAATTTTTTGCATGGGTGTTCTGTCTATTTCTGATAGTGGGGTGTAGAGGTCCCCTACAATTAAGGTATTTTTATCTATATGTCTCTTTATTCTGGTTAAGAGTTGACTTGTGTATCCTGCTGCTCCCCTGTTGGGGGCATATATATTTATAATTGTCATATCCACTTGTTGAATACTTCCTTTAAGAATAATATAGTGCCCTTCTGCATCTCTAACTATAGTCTGTAGTTTAAAATCCAATTTATCTGATATGAGAATTGCTACCCCAGCTTTCTTTTGAGGTCCATTTGCGTGAAAGATGGTACTCCATCCCCTTACTCTCAGTCTGAATGCATCTTTGGGTTCGAAATGAGTCTCTTGTAGACAGCAAATGGATGGGTCATTTCTTTTTATCCAATCTGCAACCCTGTGGCGCTTTATGGGATGGTTCAAACCATTTACATTAAGACTGATTACTGAGAGATATGATTTTAATGTTGCCATGTTGCCAGTAAAGTCTTTGTTTGTATTGGCTGTGACTTTCTGTTCTGTATCACTCTTGGGGCCTTTTTACTTTTATAGAACCCCCCGTAATATCTCCTGTAGGGCTGGTTTCGTGGTTACAAAATTGGTTAGTGACTGGCGATTCTGAAATGTCTTTATTTCTCCATCAATTCTGAATGACAGCCTTGCTGGATAAAGGATCCTTGGCTGCATGTTTTTCTCTGAAAGAGCTTTAAATATGCTCCCCCAACCCTTTCTCTCATTCCAGGTCTGTGTAGACAGGTCTGACGTAATTCTGATGCTTTTGCCTTGGTACGTGAGAAATTTCTTTGCCCTGGCCGCTTTCAATACTGTATGCTTGGATCTCATATTTGCAAAATGCACTATGACGTGACGTGGCGTAGGTTTGTCATGGTTGAGCTTGGGAGGGGTCCTCTCTGCCTCTTGGACACGAATGTTTGTTTCCCTTGCTAGATTAGGGAAGTTTTCAGCTACAATTTGTTCAAATATCTCTTCTAGACCTCTGTTTTTCTCCACCCCCTCGGGGATGCCGATGATTCTGACATTGGAATGTTTCATTGAGTCAGTAATCTCCTGTAACCTACATTCCTGAGTGTGGATTTTTTAAAGTACAGATTCTATTTTAGGTTTGTCTTCTACTAACCCATCCTCCAATTCGCTGATATGTTCTTCTGCCTCATTCACCCTGGCCGTCAGAGCCTCTAGTTTTGACTGCATTTGGCTCATAGAATTTTTAATTTCTGCCAGATTCACTCTCAGTTCCGCCCTTAGAGATTCTATATTCTCATTAACATTTTCGTTAATACTTTTTTCAAGTCTACACATCATCTTGACCATTGTTACTCTGAATTCCATTTCTGATAATTTGGTTATATCCATATCCATTAGTTCTGTGGCAGAGGCCACAGACCCATTTTCTTTTCTTTGCTGGGGGGATTTCTCTTTCTCGTCATTCTGATGAGAAGAGGTTGCGGGGTTGTCCAGAGCCCAAATTATTGACCGGGACCCAGGCCGTGCGCCCTTGTTTTATAGGGATCTTAGGGATGTGGGCTTCTTGATTTTTCAGGCTGCCTTCTGGGGGAGGGGCCTGCCACGGCGATACTCAGGCAACCCTGTTTGGGTAGAGTCTCCGTGTCCCCTGCGAGGGGGGATGGGGATGGGCACTCTCTGAGCCGGTATTTCCAGGCTTTTGTTCTCTGGCGGCTTTCCCTGGCGGTTTGCTCTGCCTCTTCTGAGAGTCAGAGCAGCAGTGGCCGAATCTCAGCCTCTGTCTCAGAACAGAGGGATCGCGGACCGTTCTCCACTGATGTTCTGGCCACTTTAACTCTGTTTCTGTCGGTGCTGCTGAACCCTGCAGCGTCCCGGGATGTGCGCCCCACACCTGGCATCCCAGCCCTCACTTCCAGAGCCGGCGCGTCTCTGTCATTTGTGTTTCTAACACCGCCAGCCGCTCCCAGATCTCCCGGTCTCAGTCTGGTTCCAGTGAGCGCATCGAGCTCCGCTTCAGTCTGGTCGCACATGTTCCCCGGCTCACGGTCTCAGTCTGCTCTCCGCGAGCCCGCCCGCTCCCCCGTGCAGGTGGCTACCGCTTCCCAGCGCCCGAACGCGGCGGTTCCCTCCCCTTTCCATTTATCTTCCCATATCTGTGCGTGGTTTCACGGCTCCCTGCTTTGTACCTCAATACTCAGCGCTGGAGATGTTCATTTGTAGAGATCCAGATGCATCTTCCTGTGTCTCAGGCTGGTTCCGTGGATGTTCAGGCTGGTCTGGTACTTCTCCAGCTCGACTCAGGGGACCGGCTGAAAAAGGGGTCCCCTACTCGTCTGCCATCTTAACTCCAAATCCCAAAAGCCTCCTTTTTAAGGGTCTTCCCCAGCGGAGGCTGTAAGAGGTGACAATCAAAGTCGTTGTTGCTTTTTAAAATATTTATTTATTTATTTTACAGAGAGGGATGGGGGCAGAGAGAGAAGGAGAGAGAATCTCAAGCAGGCTTTCCACGGAACGTGGAGCGCAATGCAGGCCTCCATTCCAAACCCTGAGAGCATGACCTGAGCTGAAACCAAGAGTCAGGCACCCAATAGACTGAACTGCTCAGGGGGCCCTCTTTTTTTTTTTTTAAGATAAAGTTTTAAATTTCCTACTGACTGAATGCCAGTGACATGCTTGGGTCTCTCTCTGTCCATCTCTGTCTCTCTGTCCCTCTCTTGCTTTAAACCTAGTCACAGGCACAGAACTTGAAAGCTGAGAAGGCTCAGGTGACAGTACTGAAGCGTTGGCATATTGGTCTGCCCCACCCCCCCACCCCCTGGTCATCTATGAGATAATGACAAAGGTCCTCTTTCCTGCTAGGGGGTGACACATGCAGCTGTCTGTAAGAAACACAGTAGCCACCCACTGAGGTCAGTGATGGCAAGCCTCAGGCACTTACGGGAAGACGGCGTGGTCCTGCTTCTTTGACCCTTTCTCAAACTCAAAAGAAAAGGACAAACCCGGAGATAGTTGGAGATTTTACTTTGGAGTTTGGGTTTCTTCCCCTGCAGACTTTGGTCTCCTTCTGCTTTCAGAATATCTCTGTTGGCAGCCGAAAACTGCTGAGCGTGTTGATAAAATTCAGATTGCAAAACTAAGTCCCAGCTGGAAAACAGGCCCTTCGGCTTTTGGATATTCTTTGCGGTGATGCATAAATATCTTCCTTTCTGCTTACTCTGTTCTGACCCTTGCTTAATTTCTTTAGTGGAAGCCTGAAAAATCTGGCATTCCTAAGAAGTGTCATGTTCTAGAAAGATTAATTCATGAAATAACTTGTCTTCATGGGCAACATATTGAAATTTTAAAATCTTTAGTAAATAAAAAGTCCTGGGAACCCTTTCCAAAGTCTCAACTGACGGGCACATAATTTAAATCAATTTAACTCTATTTTTATTATTTCATGATTTTTTGCTTTTTAGCCAAACAGACCCCAACAATAACACCAGCTTGGGAAAAGGGCTTAAAAATACACCATCTCATAAAATAAGCTTCCAATTCTCTTTGACCTGCATTTCCTTCTTTTGCCTCCCATTTCCGTTTGGATCCATTTGTGTTAAATCAGCAATAACGAAAACAAAATACAACGGAAGCAGCCTCATTATTTCCCAGCCGAGGACACACATGAGCCATATGGACCCCACGCTGAAGTTCTGCTCTTAAATCTATGGCAGGGCATTTCCTTTTTATCTCCAGAAGATCAAGCAGATGGAGAAACCATTTCACATGCATGGGAAACTCTTATTCAAAGTGCAAATAGCTGAAATAATAATGAAGGAAATTCTGCAAAGAGGTAAACCATTTTCAAGTGTGATTTTTCTTTCCTTTTATAGCGTTACCAAGTATGAAAATTCACAGAGGTAAAGACATGGCAGAGAAGAAGAGAAAAGCAAAACTCTAAATTTTCTATTTAAAGTGGAGAGCTAACAGCCATGGATCAGTAGGCCACAGAAATCCTGATGATTCTCGATCAGAAAATGCCACAAGAAATATCTACATTTCTTCTTTCTCTTTCGTTCCCGTGGTAGAACAAAGTAGGAAGAATATATAGTTCAAAATGTATAGTTCATTTTTTCCAGACGAGAAGAGGAGAGATTCCTTTCCTTTTCCTCCTCTAAAATATCAATACAACATACACGCACACACACACACACACAAGCACACCCACGTGCGCACACACACACACGGAAGTCACCACACAAGTGTTGGCTGGGACAGCTGTCACACGGCATTAATGGGTTGTATCAGATGGCACAGCAGGGGAACAACTCTGCCAGTGAGTGATTTGTGGTTTTTGCTGCTATTTCTGAAAGTAGAAACTGTATCAAGAGGAATGTGATTTGTTTCTATAAGCGGAATTGGTAACTCTTTTGTGGGGTCACTGAGGTATGACAAAAACTGCCATACTTTATTAGACTAGCTTGTCATACACTGTTTAGTGGGAATACCTTTCAGCCGTTTTGTCAGTTATTCTGACAGACCTGAAAGACCTCAAATTTTAAGGGAATATTTCATTTTACAGTGGAAAGGGAGGTTGCAGGGAGAGGAAGCAAGAATATTGGGAGGCACAAACAACGTGTGGAAAATGTAAGTCTTCCTGGGTGTCATTGGAATAGATTTCAAAACGTCGCAAAATGAAATTTGAGGGAAAGTATTCCAGAATCCTATAATTCCGAAAACCCTCAAGTCTTTGGTTTCTGTGTGAAGGCCACTCTGCCCTATTAATGTTAGAATAATATTATTTTCATCCAACTACAAATTTCTGAGGCTGCGGGAGTTTATCGTGGGTTAGACCAGAGTAGAATGTGTATTAGCTTACTGGTTAAACTTTTCCTGTCACACGCGCATTTTGCTGTTTTTATTTTTTAACCCCGGCATGGATAAGAGTAGCTATGTCCTCTACGATTAAAATGCAAGCATCTATTTTTATGCAAATTTTCTCATCTAAGAGAAATTTCCCCCTGACAATGCTGGCACATTATATATGTTGATAATAAATAGCAATTTATCCTTGATATTATGGAAGAAAGCCACAAAAAGATCTTTGGTCTCTACGGACCCAAGTAGATAAAACAGGATACTGCAATTAGCAACTAATGTAAGCCCTGGAGAGGCATAAGGAATGAGAGGAGCAATAGGCGTTTTTCTTCTGGAAGGATTTTAAAAGGACTAGAGCAAAGAAGGATATTAAAGGGGTAAGATAATGGTTTCTTTTATATGTCTACCAGGGTAGCAATGTCCATTGTTATCTGTGTGAAAAACATTCATTAAGCATCTAATGACACACCGAAGGATACTACTACTAATTCATTATTTTAGCCCAGAAATCATGTACCAAAATGGTTAGTACAATAAGACTTACCTTGGAAAGGTAGACTCCATCAACATTTGCTAGAAGGATTCCACTGATTTAAAGCAATGCATGCCACTGTTCTCGGGGATACAAAGTCAAATTCTTTGTGGAATTTGGTGATATTCTCACTGTCTCTTAAAACCAACATATCATTTATTTTTTGAATTTCAAAGAAATTAATTTAATTTTGGGGATCTTTGGAACACCGAAGCATGCTCTTGAAACCATCGGCAGGAGCAGCATTTCAGAAAGCCAGGCTTAGAGTTTCCGAACTATAGGAAGGAATTATCCACTCAGTTAATCCATTAAATTTCTGATTATGAATTCATAGTAACAATGTTATCATTTTTTTATTGTCATACAACCAGTGGAAAACATGGTGACAAATCAGAAACAAACAGCTGATTGTTGGATCATATGGGCACAAAACTATGTACCTGCAATCCAGGAGGTGAAACTGAACAGTGTGCACCCCTGAGAAGCCCCTTCACCTCTTCCACCTCCCCTCTTCCCCATAGATAACCACCGTGTTGACTTCTACCATGATGGATTCGTACTTGATTCTTATGCAGAAGGAAACCTATACGCGTATTTTCCCTATCTTGTTCCTTTCACTCATTCCCATGCTTGTAGGTTTCATCTCTTGTGTGTGGTGGCAATTTGTTCATTTTTGTTACTTTGTAACACTCCACTGTATTCCACAATCTATTATCATAAACCACAATGTGTTTGTCATGAGAAAATATCACATAAACCCAAACTGAGGAACATTCTTCGTGTACTGTCCAAGACCTCTGGGTCACATGTGCATGCATGGATGTTGGGTATGCCCATTAAGGCGAGATTCTGTTTCTAAGGCACACATGCCTTTAAACCCAGAGGATGAGGTTGGTGTTTTCCAAAGTGGGTTCCGGTTTACCACCTGCAGAGTGGGAAGGTTCCTGCTGCTCCAAATCCTTGCCACTTGTCCTCTTAGTCTTCTGAATTTTAGCTCTTCTGGTGGGTGTCTGGTGATGTCTCATTGCAGCTTTAATTAAAGCTCCTTGGCTACTCATGACATAAAGCACTATTTCCATGGATAGCTCTCTTACAAAGTGATCATTCAAGCCACTTGTCCATTATTTCCTTTTTGTGTGTAATTTGCTCATTGCTTCATGGGTGGTTTTTGCAGAATCTGGATTTGAGGACGTTTTAGCTGTACGTGGTATGGCAGCTTCTCCAACCCCTCGGCTCACCTTCTTACCCTCTCAGTGATATCCTTGGGTGAATATAAGTTCTTAATTAATTAGTTTTTTAAAAAATATTTTAGTTATTTGTCAGAGAGAGAGAGAGCAAGTGCACAAGCAGAGGGAGTGGCAGGCAGAGGCAGAGGGAGAAGCAGGCTCCCCGCTGAGCAGGGAGCCTGATGCGGGACTCGGTACCAGGACCCTGAGATCATGACCTGAGCTTTTTAAGATTTATTTATTTATTTGAGAAAGAGAGAAAGTAGGGTGAGGGCAGAGGGAGAGAGAGAGAGAATCTCCAGCAGACTCCAACGCAGTGCTCGATCCCACAACCCAGAGATCATGACCTGAGCCAAAATCAAAAGTCAGATGCTTAACCAACTGAGCCACTCAGGCACCCCGAACCCCTTTCTTACATCTTACACAAAAATAAAATGGTTTGTTCCTATTTTGTTGAGGATTTTGCATGTTTCTTTATAAGAGATCATTGTCTGTAGTTTTTTTTTCTTTCATGGGTCTTATTTACCTGCTTCTTTGCATGTTCAGTAATTAAAAAAAAAATTTTTTTTTATTATGTTATGTTAGTCACCATACAGTACACCCTTAGTTTTTGATGTAAAGTTCCATGATTCATTGTTTGCATATAATATCCAGGCTCCAGGCAATACGTGCCCACCTTACTACCCATCACCGGCCTATCCCAATCCCCCACCCCCCTCCCCTCTGAAACCCTCAGTCTGTTTCCCAGAGTCCACAGTCTCTCATGGTTCATTCCCCCTTCTGTTTACCCCTTCACTCTTCCCTTCCTTCTCCTACCGATCTCCCTGCTATTCCTTATGTTCCATAAATGAGTGAAACCATATGATAATTGTCTTTCTCTGCTTGACTTATTTCACTTAGCATAATCTCCACCAGCCCCTTCCATGTTGCTGTAGATGTTGGGTAATCGTTCTTTCTGATGGGTGAGTAATATTTCATTGTATATATGGACCACATCTTCTTAATCCAGTCATCTGTTGAAGGACATCTTGGCTTGTTACACAGTTTAGCTATTGTGGACAATGCTGCTACGAACATTGGGGTGCATATGGCCCTTCTCTTCACTACGTCTGTATCTTTGGGGTAAATACCCAGTAGTGCAATTGCTGGGTCATAGGGTAGCTCTAGCCTATAAGTTCTTAATTTAAATGCAGTCTCATTTATCAGTCTTTTTTTTTTTTTTTTTTTTTTTTTTTTTTT
>NW_024423675.1:66600134-66650731 GCF_017311325.1 Ursus maritimus | reverse complement strand
TGCAGCTTTAATTAAAGCTCCTTGGCTACTCATGACATAAAGCACTATTTCCATGGATAGCTCTCTTACAAAGTGATCATTCAAGCCACTTGTCCATTATTTCCTTTTTGTGTGTAATTTGCTCATTGCTTCATGGGTGGTTTTTGCAGAATCTGGATTTGAGGACGTTTTAGCTGTACGTGGTATGGCAGCTTCTCCAACCCCTCGGCTCACCTTCTTACCCTCTCAGTGATATCCTTGGGTGAATATAAGTTCTTAATTAATTAGTTTTTTAAAAAATATTTTAGTTATTTGTCAGAGAGAGAGAGAGCAAGTGCACAAGCAGAGGGAGTGGCAGGCAGAGGCAGAGGGAGAAGCAGGCTCCCCGCTGAGCAGGGAGCCTGATGCGGGACTCGGTACCAGGACCCTGAGATCATGACCTGAGCTGAAGGCAGACGCTTAACCGATTGAGCCACCCAGGCATCCCTATAAGTTCTTAATTTATTTTTTTATTTTATTTTATTTTATTTTATTTTATTTTTTAAGATTTATTTATTTATTTGAGAAAGAGAGAAAGTAGGGTGAGGGCAGAGGGAGAGAGAGAGAGAATCTCCAGCAGACTCCAACGCAGTGCTCGATCCCACAACCCAGAGATCATGACCTGAGCCAAAATCAAAAGTCAGATGCTTAACCAACTGAGCCACTCAGGCACCCCGAACCCCTTTCTTACATCTTACACAAAAATAAAATGGTTTGTTCCTATTTTGTTGAGGATTTTGCATGTTTCTTTATAAGAGATCATTGTCTGTAGTTTTTTTTTCTTTCATGGGTCTTATTTACCTGCTTCTTTGCATGTTCAGTAATTAAAAAAAAAATTTTTTTTTATTATGTTATGTTAGTCACCATACAGTACACCCTTAGTTTTTGATGTAAAGTTCCATGATTCATTGTTTGCATATAATATCCAGGCTCCAGGCAATACGTGCCCACCTTACTACCCATCACCGGCCTATCCCAATCCCCCACCCCCCTCCCCTCTGAAACCCTCAGTCTGTTTCCCAGAGTCCACAGTCTCTCATGGTTCATTCCCCCTTCTGTTTACCCCTTCACTCTTCCCTTCCTTCTCCTACCGATCTCCCTGCTATTCCTTATGTTCCATAAATGAGTGAAACCATATGATAATTGTCTTTCTCTGCTTGACTTATTTCACTTAGCATAATCTCCACCAGCCCCTTCCATGTTGCTGTAGATGTTGGGTAATCGTTCTTTCTGATGGGTGAGTAATATTTCATTGTATATATGGACCACATCTTCTTAATCCAGTCATCTGTTGAAGGACATCTTGGCTTGTTACACAGTTTAGCTATTGTGGACAATGCTGCTACGAACATTGGGGTGCATATGGCCCTTCTCTTCACTACGTCTGTATCTTTGGGGTAAATACCCAGTAGTGCAATTGCTGGGTCATAGGGTAGCTCTAGCCTATAAGTTCTTAATTTAAATGCAGTCTCATTTATCAGTCTTTTTTTTTTTTTTTTTTTTTTTTTTTTTTTTTACGGAGAACACATTTTCTGTTCTGTTAAATATCTGCTTACCCTAAGGTTGTAAAGATATCCTTTTACATTATCAGCTGAACAGCGAGGTCCAATACAGTAGCCTCTAGCCACAGGTGGGTATTTAAATTTAAATTAAGTAACACAAAGGAAAAATAAGAATTAAGTGATTCAGTTACACTAGTCACATTTCAAGTGCTCAAAAGTAAACACATTTTCTGTTCTGTTAAATATCTGCTTACCCTAAGGTTGTAAAGATATCCTTTTACATTATCAGCTGAACAGCGAGGTCCAATACAGTAGCCTCTAGCCACAGGTGGGTATTTAAATTTAAATTAAGTAACACAAAGGAAAAATAAGAATTAAGTGATTCAGTTACACTAGTCACATTTCAAGTGCTCAAAAGTAGTGTCTACCACGTGAAACAGGGCAGGTATTAGGCATTTCTGTGGCTGCAGAAAGTTCTGTTGGAAAGCACTGTGCAGGGAACTCTGACCTTACCCTACGGCAGGGTGTTCTGTTGTGGTCATTTTACTTTTTTCCATATTGATACCCAGTTGCCCAGCACAAGCTTTAGAAAGGACTATTCGTTCTCCACTGCTCTGTGATACAAACTTTGTCATAATAAAGTGTCCATTGAGGGGAGGTTTTGTTTATGGACTCTTACTATTTTATTTCTGTTTGTATATTCTTGTATCGATAACACATCTCTTAATTATGATGGCTTTATATAATTCTTGCTAGACAATACCTTACTTTGAAATAATCTTGACATTTGCTTCTGTATAAATTTTAGAAACATCTTATAAATTTTAACCAAAATATTAATTTTCTGAGGGATTTTATGAAATTTGTGTAACCACACAGGGGAGAGCTAACATACGAGGTGTATCTCTCCACTGCAGCTTCCCCTGGTGTATATTTTTCTGTGTACAAAACACTGCATGACAGTGACTTGCACATTTGCAATAGGGATATATGTGCTTTTAAAGATGTTATGTTAAGTCACCTAGTACTTTTTTATGTTAAGTCACCTAGTACTTCTTTTCTAAGAAGTTTAAGACAATCATAAAATCATAAAGATGTTGTAAGACAGTACAAGGCTTTTTAAAATCCTAAATCATTTGATGCTCTAATTCTTCTAAATATTTTAGTCTGCATTTCCTGCCAATGATGATGTCCTCCTGCCAAACAGCTATTAAACTCATGAAATTAACAGCGATGTAGTAATAATATTTAGTACCTAGACTGCACTCAAATTTCTTCAATTGTCCCAATGACATCGTACAGCAAGAGAATCCGGTTCGGAATTGATGTATTTGCTTGTCATGTCTTTCTAATCTACTGCTGTGAAGACACTGCCTTACTCTTGCTAATTATAATGTGCCTTTAATGGGGAGGTGTTCTCAAACTATGCGCATGCCCTCTTCCTTATGTATGGAGGTGTGCATGTATGTTATTAGGGGCTCATGTTTTCCTGTTTTATCCAACGAATTGTAATTCTGTTTGTTTATTTTACTTTGATGCTCCAGTTGTCCCAGATTTGGCCACTGGGGGCGCTTTTGAGATGGCGTCTGAGTCCTTTTGCACGTCTATCTTTTTTGGAGCAAGTTTTTGCTTTCAAGAATAACAAGATACTCCAAGCACCTTTTCTTTCTTTCTTTCTTTCTTTCTTTCTTTCTTTCTTTCTTTCTTTCTTTCTTTCTTTCTTTCTTTCTTCCTTTTTTCTCCTTCCTTCCCTCCCTTTGCTTTCAAGAATAACACGATATTCCAAGCACCCTTTCTTTCTTTCTTTCTTTCTTTCTTTCTTTCTTTCTTTCTTTCTTTCTTTCTTTTTTCTCCTTCCCTCCCTCCCTCCCTCCCTCCCTTCTTTCCTTCCTCCCTTCCTTCCTTCCTTCCTTCCCTCCCTCCCTCCCTCCCTCCCTCCCTCCCTCCCTCTTTCTTTCTTTCTTTCTTTCTTTCTTTCTTTCTTTCTTTCTTTCTTTCTTTCTCCTTCCTTCCCTCCCCTCCCTCCCTCCCTCCCTCCCTCCCTCCTTTCCTCCTTCTCTTTCTTCCTTCCTTCCCTCCCTCCCTCCCTCCCTCCCTCCCTCCCTTCCCTCCCTTCCTTCCTTTCTTCCTTTCCTTCCTTCCTTCCTTCCTTCCTTCCTTCCTTCCTTCCTTCCTTCCTTCCTTTAACTTTCTCTACCCCAGGCCTAGAATCAGCCCTTTCTCCAGGGAGCCCTGGTTCCCTTTGGCACACAATGGTATTAAGAACGGACTACCTGCTCCAGTGGGTGCAGTCATTGCTGCTGGGCATGGCTGTTCTGAGGCCTCGCAGTAGATGGGGGGGGGGGTGTATATATGAACACATGTGTATGCGTGGTATGTGTGTGTATGTACGGGAGTGAGTGTGTGCACAGACATCTCCATTTGCTTCCATATATTTCTACATGTATCGGAATATGTTAGCTCACACTGACACCTCTAATTATAATCTAATACCACAGGGTGAATTCTAGCTTTCTTCTCCCTTGCCATTATTTGATAAACTGTTCGCTGACATAAAACCTGCTCTCAGTTTCTGGACTAGATTTACTCACTTGCCCAATCCCCAAATGTAACTAATTTCCTATTTCTCCCTCACCCTGTCCTTTTGCATGGATGCTCACCCTCTTCAGGCTGACATCATAGGCCAGACCTTGTACCTGCTAGCACGTCCTGCTTCACCCCTACCCTGGGACACCCCCACCCCACCCCCGCTTGAACTCAGACACTACACGGCAGACCCTGTGCTTGGGTCTGAGCCCCTGTCCTGTTTCCATGCGCGGATATCTCCCTCCTACTGCTCCGGTTCCCAAACTCCACACTGGGCCATCCCCAACCCTCCAGCAGAAAGCTGTTTTGCTTGGCCTTGCACAATGGCTTGGCCTGGATTTGTTTAGGAAGAAAAGGGAAGGAAAAGGAACAGCTACCTCTCTGTATTTTGTTTTCTGTTTGTTGCTGGCATAAAAAAATGGGTTTGAACTTGGCATTTTTACTTTCCTATTTTTGTATTTGTAGCAGGTCATTAGAGCAACCTTTTTAAACATACCTATTAATTCTAATAAATTATGTATAGATTCTAGTAAATTTTTTAGTACATAGCTATGCCTCCTGTAAATAATTTCAGATTTAATTTCACATTTCCGTCCATACACTTTCGTTTCTGTTTCTTCCCTACTGCACTGATTAGGGTCCGTGGATAATTACGGTGGCAGGTATGATTTCCACACAGCCCACTGCAGAGGGAAGGCTTTCAACATCCCACTACTGAATATGTTCTACCTGTGTATTTTACAGATACTTTTTATTAGATTAATGCATTACCTTTTACTTGAAGTTTTCTGAAAGATTTTTATCATTAACAGATACATTATAAAAGTGTTTTTTGTGTTCATCGATTTAATCATATGAATATCCCCACTCATGCTATTGATTTGGAGAATTACCTTGGCCCTTGATATTATAAAAGTATTACTAAGACCTTGCTTTTGAAGTCAGTTCATATATCTCAGTGTATTATCCTTTTTACTTCCTGCTTGATTCAGTCGGCTTGTTCAGGATTTTTGTATCTATGTTCATGAAAGATTGGTCTGAGTTTCCTTTTTTTGTAATGTTTTTAGGTTTTGTTAGCAAGGTTTTCATCCTCTTTGCTATTCTCTAAAAGAGTTAGTATAAGATTGTCATTTCTCCCTTAAAAATGTGAGGAATTTATTGGCAAAGCTTTTTGGAACCGGAGTTTTTGTTCTGGGAGTTTTTAATTATAATTTACTTACTTTAATCATAATAGTGCTATTTAGATAGTCTATTTTTATTTCACTATATCGTGAAAAGTTTTGTGTTTTTGGGCATTTTCTAATTTCATCTAAATTTTTAGATGTATTGGTTACTACAGAAATATTAGCAAACTGCTGACTGCTGACAACATCTCACCTGCCTGGGCTGTGATTTTAGCTGAGGCAAACAAGAGCTTAGGCAGAATTGAAAAGGAAACCTTTTCATTAAAAAGAATTTGAAAAACTCTGATCTATTCCTTGTGATCTAAAAGGCTGTGTGCATACATAAGGGTGTGTGCAAGACCAAGAAAGACTTTGGGAAGCAGGAAGTACCAGTCATTCACCTCTGGTTGACCTTGGCTCTGTGCACAGCAGGAAGCAAAATTAACGCTGGCTTGTAAAGTGCCAGATGTTTGAAGACATACATCCCCATACTGACCAACCCAGCAAAGAGTAAAAGAGACATACAGAAAAGGCATAGAAGAAAATCTTCCAACTAAGTAATCATTGGTTGGCCACTAAATTACACTGATCCAGGTCTGACTCATATGAAGACAATTTTAAAAATAAAAATGAAGATTTTTTAAAAAAGTAAATGGAGAACTCAGTTGCTGTATATATCCGATATATACAATATTATATATATAATACATCCTTTGCATTTAAATATATACAATCTATAGAATTAGTATAGAAAAGTAGCTAAACAAGTGAGCTACAATGAAGAAAATTAAATTCAGCAACAGAAACAAACCTTGGGGTGTGTGTGTATGTGAAGGAATCTAATACTTGATTTGTTATTGTGTAAAACGTTCAGGTTTCAATAAAAAAGTATGTCTCATACAAAGTAAAAGAAAGTATGCCACATTCATAGTAAAAAGAACAGTTGACAGAAAATGTTCCCGAGGGACTCAGATTTGGACTTAGTAGACAAAGAGTATTTAAACAATTAAAGGAAAATGTGGCTACAAGGTCTTACCAAAGAATATCAACAAAGAGAGAAAAATTTGTCTTAGGTCAGGCTGCTATAGCAAAATACCCATAGACTAGATGGTGTCAACAACAGAAGTTTGTTTCTTAAGTTCTGGAGCCTAGGAAGTCCAAGATCAGAGTGCTGGTAGATCAGGTTTGTGGTGAGGACCCTTTTTCTGGTACATAGATGGCCCTCTTTTCATTGTACTATCACACGGTGGCGGGGGGGGAGGGACACTTTCTCTTGTTTATAAGGGTATCAATTCCATTATGAGGGTTCTAATTATGACCCAATTACCTCCCAAAGATGACAACCTTTTAACACCATCACGTTAGGGGTTAGGGTTTTGACTTATAAATTTGGGGGCACACAAATATTCATTCTATAGCAAAATATATATATGTCTGTAGGTATCTCAAATAGAAATTTGGGACTCAAAAAGTAAATAACTGAACTAAAAAAATTACTAGATGGTCTTAATACAGATTTGAACTATTAGAAGAAAGAATCTGTGAACTTGAAGTTCTGTCAATCGAGATTATAGTCTGGGAAACATAAAGAAAAAAAGAGTGAAGAAAAATGAATACAGCCTTTGAGACCTGTTGGGCCCCATCAAGGATACCAGCATGTGCAGAATGGAATACTACAAGGAAAAGAGGAAGACAAGGGGTCAGAAAGGGCCAGAAGGAATATTTGAAGAAATAATGTCAAGAAACTCCTTGAATTTGATGAACAAAATGAATCTACATATTCGAGAACCTCAGCAAACTCTGAGTGGAATAAACTAGACCTGACACATCATAGTCAAATTGACAAAAGTCAGAAATAAAGAATCTTAAAAACAGCAAGAAAAAAATGACTTATTACAAACAAAGGCTTCTCAGTAAGGTGAACAACCCTCTATTTCCAGGACACGGCAGGCAGAAGACAGGGGGTGACATATTCAAAGTGCTAAAAGAAAAAAGAATAATAATTGAGAATTCCATTTTCAGCAAAAACTATTCTTTAAAAACAAAGGAAAAATCAAGCCATCTCAGATAAACACAAATGGAGAGAGTTTGTTACTCGCAAGCCTGCCCTGTAAGAAATGCGGAAGGGAGTCGTAGGCTGAAATTAAAGGACACTAAATAACAGTTCAAATCCATATGAGAAAAAGAGCGCTGGTAAACGTCAATGAGTATACAAGATTGTATAAATGATTTCTTTGTTTTTAACCATTTGTTCTCCAATAAGATTGACAACCTTGAACTACAATGATCAAAAAAATAAGAGAAAAGACTCAAATTACTAAAATCAGGAATGAAAGATGGAACATCCTTACTGACTTTACAGAAATAAAAAGGATTATAAAGAAATACTATAATCAAAGCAGGCCAACAAATCAAATAGCTTAGATGAAATGCAAAGATTCCTAGAAAGAAAAAAATAAATAAATAACTGGCTCAAGAAGAAATAATCAGAAGAGAGCAATCACAAGCAAAGAGATTGAGTTAGTAAATAACAATCTGCAACAAAGCAAAGCGTAGGTCAGCGTGTCCTTCACTAGTGAACCGCACCAGACATTTAAAGATTTAATACCAAACTTTCACAAAATTTACCAAAATCCAGAAAAAGAGGAAACACTTTTTAACTCATTCTGTGGCTGGTATCACCTTGATGTCAAATCCTGACAGCTATCACAAGAAAGACAACAGACTAATATCACTTATGAATATAGACACGTTTCTGAACAATATACCACCAAACCAAATTGAACAACATACGACGCCTAAGTTGGATGTGTCACTGGATAGGAAGGATGGTTTAGCATCTGAAAATTAACCAGGGTAATACACCATATTCACAGAACATGAGAAAATTCAGATGAACATCTCAATGGAGATAGCAAAATCATTTGACAAAAATCCAACATACTTTTATTATAAAAACACTCAACAAACTATGAATAGCAGGAACTTAATTTAATACAGGTCATCTGGGAAAATCCCACAGCCAATATTGTAGTTAATAGGGAAACACTAAATGCTTTCCCCCTAAGACCAAGAACAAGACAAATACGCCCTTTCTAGCTCCTTCTATTCAACACTGCATTGAAAGTTTTAGCCTGTGCAATTAGGCAAGAGAAAGAAGTAAGAGGCATCAAGATCAGAAAGGAATATGTACAGCTATGTCTACTGTCAATTATATGATCTTACATATAAAGAAACCTAAGAATTCCACAATAAAACTATAAGAAAAAATAAGTTGGGCTGTGTTCAAAGCAATTAAAAAATGGGCAAGTGATGTGAATAGATTATTTATCCAAAGAAATGGCTAATATTTCTCCAAATGGCTAAAGAACAAATTGAAAGGTCTACAACATCAGAAGCCATTAGGGAAATATCAGCTAGAGTCACAACGTGATAGCACTTTGTACACACTAGGATGACTGTAATAAGACAGACAGACAATACCATCTGTCAGCTGGGTTGGGGAGAAACTGAAACCCTCCCACATTGCTGGTGGGAATGTAAAATGATGCAGTACTTTGGGGGCGCCTGGGTGGCACAGCAGTTAAGTGTTTGCCTTCGGCTCAGGGTGTGATCCCGGCGTTCTGGGATCGAGCCCCACATCAGGCTCCTCTGCTATGAGCCTGCGTCTTCCTCTCCCACTCCCCCTGCTTGTGTCCCCTCTCTCGCTGGCTATCTCTATCTCTGTCGAATAAATAAATAAAATCTTAAAAAAAAAATGATGCAGTACTTTGGAAAACTGATAGTTGTCAGAAGGTTAAACATAGAGTTACCAGATGGCCCAGAAATTCCATTCATAGGTATAGTGGAAGAAGCCAGCCACAAAAGACCACATATTGTATGATTTGACTTATGTAAACTGTCCAGATGACACATAGAGAAAGTAGACCAGTGGTTTTTAGGGCCTGGGGGTGGAGCAGGGATTGGAGAATGAGGAAGCATTTTTTTGGGGGTGGGGTGATGAACGCGTTCCAGGGGGGACGGTTGTACAATGATGTGAATGTATTGAAAAACCACTGAACTGTACTGTTTGAACAGGTGAATTTTATGATGTATGAAACATATCTCAATAAAGGGGTTTAAAAATTTAAAAATTCAGAATCTCTGGATCATGTTGTCTTCCTTCCTCATTTCTTTTTGAGATACAGAGTATATCATGCAGGTAATCACTTAACTTCTGGTGAGGATTGGCTTTAAGCGTTGTTCAGGCTGGTCTGTTTCAGCCTCGCCCTTATTCTGGGGAGGTGGCCCTTCTGGTGTGTTTACTAGGACTCCTCCACCTTGACCCGAACTCCAGTCCCTGTTGACTTTCTGTGACATTTATCCCACTGAGTTAAAAATGGCAAATACTGTGGATAGTGGTGCTAGGGGGGCTGTGGAGCCTTACCTTGTTCTGCTTCCCTTCGCGGAAGACAGAGCCACTTGATTCTTTCCTGTATCAATGAGTCTCCAAAGTTTTTTAAAGCATTGTTTTCTTCATTTCCCCAGATTTTATGTCTCCTGCAGGAGGGATAATAACAACCCGATTCTCTATGACAAGAAGTGAAGATCCCTCTGCAATGACTGCTTTCAATGTAGAGAATCTCCAGGCCCCTGTAGCAGACGCTCTTTGTGTTGGCACACCAGTCCGCCCAGAAGCTGTGTACATTTCACAGACCCCTGGGACTCCGTTCCAACCCTGAGACTTGAGTGGGAGCTGCCAATCATAGCGGCCCAGCCCCTGGGCAAGCAAGCAGAAGCTTTCCTAGGTTGGAACCACAGAGGAACCTCTTTTCCTGTGCGACTCCTGAAGATGTGAGTCTGGGAGATTCCAGAAGGTGCTCTTCCAGCCTTCAGGAAAAGGTAACTTGTAAATGGAAAGTATGGAGTTGCTGTACCGAGAGGAGAAACACAACGAAAGAAGCCCCAGAGCCATAGAAATCTCTGGTTTTTATTCTTCATTAATGACACTCTTTCCTGTATAGTTAAACCAATAAATTTGTCTTACTGCTTAAGCTAGCTCTTTTTTTTTTTTTTTTTGGTCCTAAGAACTGAGGCTTTTGATCCGTAGACCACCTGGTGACTGTTGTGTTTCTTTCACATATGGTTTCAGAAAATACAGATGTATAGGGCTCTTCCGCCCAAGGTTTGGGGATCATTGATACAAGCAATAGGGAGAATTAGAGTATTATTTATCAAGAGAAACCTCTGCCTGGGTCTATCTCAGAAAGCCAATTTGGGTCACAGAGCAGCACAGGAAATAGGGAAGAATCAGAAGTCGGAGGAAAGAATCGAAAAGCTCAATGTAAATTAGAGAAATAACAAACCGGGAAAGTTGTAAAAGATAGGCGAATGAAGGAAGACGGGTCCGAGAAGCACTAGGAAGGAGGACTGAAAGGGCTTCGATATAGATGAGAAAAGAAGGATGAAATAAGAATTCATAATTTCAGAAAATGCCAAGAGTTGTGCCTGGGGGGTAGGATAAAGGAAGAAATGTTTTGTGTGTACGTCCTGGGGATCAGTTCTTGAAAATGCTGGTGCAAACCACATTTCACCCAGTTGCTGCAGGGTCTAATCATGTACTCGAGGCCCTGGAAACAATCAGAATCCAGCCATCCTTTGTTCTTTCCCTATTCTCGCTCTTCGATCTGTCCACTGGGATCGCTTTAGCTCTCTGTAGGCTCTGAGACGCTAGGGATGTTATCACCACTCCTATCTGTGACAGTGGTGATGTAACATTGGAACTGATGCCCAGCTTGTTGGCAGGTAGCAAGCACTTCTGGAAGAATACTTGTGTGTCATGACGTGATTTCCCTTCCTTTAGAATGAGGGGGCAGTTTTACATTCCTGCACATCGCAGAATAAACGTGTTGATTTTTCTAATCATGTTTTAAATAATAAAAGAAGAAACAAAAGCATGTATCGATAAGCAAATGAAACCATTTCTTGATGAGCTCAGTGTTAGAACAGTGACAAAACTTTGACTGAAAAATGACCAAGCTTCTTATAGGTAACAGTATCCAACATGTTTCGATTCTTATTTTGTTGTTTTTCTCTCAACTTATCTACGTCCTCAGAAATTGTATCCTCATGCTTTATTACCATGAGAAGAAATATTTCCAAGATGCGTACAGCTGCGCTCTTGAACTTGTGACATTTAAAGGCCAATAGAATGCTAATGTGACTAATAAAACAGAAAAATGGTTTTATAACAGGTCATGTGATTCTCCTGTTTCTTGTTCACTTGTCTTTTAAACTGACTAAATTTGACAACTTAGTTTGTAAAAATTGAAATAAAGAAGCACTGCACACTCAAATTGAAATAACAGTAAAACAAAGGCCTTTCAATAAACAGGTTGTCATATTCTTCTTCTATTTTTATAAAGAAAAAATCTATCAGGAGAGAGGTGAAGAGTGTGTATGTATGAATGTGGTGGTCTATAATGATTTTCGGATAACTCTGGGAGGCAAGAGGGTGCAACGCAAAAATAATCCTTCTTTGGTAACTGATTTTTGTACTTTCCTTTGAACACACAAAATTGGTTTCAGGGCTGGCCGTTACAATGTACCAGTGAGCAAGGATATTGATAACCATAGTACATGAACGCTGCAAGCTATCCGTGGCCATTTTACCCTCAGTGCTTACATTTGGCATATTAAAACCAGGTCTTGGTAGCCACAATGTGTGTTTGAAGCTCAAAATCAGAGCATTTGGTCTGTCAAGGGTAAGTGTACTTAAGTGGGAACACGGAGTAAGGATATTTGATATAAGGATAGTCCATAAGGTCTAACTAACTATGGTTACTCTCGCTAAAGACTATCTTAGGGAGAAAAGATGGTGAAGTCCTTCATCATTCATGAGCTCAATAGGTATTTTGGGACTGTATGATAGTCACCAAACATTTGAACAGAGTGGGAATGAAGCTGTGAACAAGAGCTTGTCTCTAATCTCAGGAATGGCTCTTTAAAAAGGAGCAACAAGGATGAGCAGACCCCATTGACCTTGACCTCTTTTCTTGCTGACCTTGTCCTCTAAGCCAAGGACGAGACTCGAGCACGGTCCTTAGCACATGGAGGCCAGCTGATTATGAGGCGTTATTTAAATGAGGCTGTGAGCCCTCCGGCTTGGCAGAGGGGGCAGGAAGCCTGGGAGCCTTCAGAAGGCGGCCATCTCAGCATGTGGCGCCATTGCTGTTTGTCCTCTCCAGACGCTCTCTGCTCCTTCTCCGCCCTGCGTGAGCTCAGGAGGCAGCCCTGCGTGCGCGGAATTGTTGGCATTCTTCCGGCACTCTGGCGGTCAGAAATCACCAGAGGAGCCTGCAGCTCGTTTCCCGGCTCCCTTGCTGCCAGGTCCTGGGGTCAGCTGCATCACGGCCTGTCTGGACAGCCGCCTCCTAGAGTTACACTGGGCCTCTCCGGCTTATGGTAGTCGCGTCGTCCCTCCAGACCCATGAGTGGCAAAGCCTTCCCACTGTTGGAAGCCTCAGCATGACACGCCATCCTTAACCTCCCCACAGTTTTATTAACTGTCCTGTTCTGGGCCTCGTCTGGATGATCCCGTCTGAGTGGGTCCTCCATCTCCTGCCCGACTCTGGCCGATATATAACACCAGATGCCAACACTTACACCGACAAACCACGCAAGGTGGGCCCCGCACACCCAATATGGCACCGTCTGATGAGGGGTCCTTTGTAGCCTCCGGTGGCTCAAGTGGGTTTGGGGTGGAGTTTGGGTGTGGGCTGTGGTTGGTTTCGCTTCTGTATTCATTAAGAAAAGGACATATGTAGTAATAATTCACTAAACTTAAAATGAGGAAAAAAGCATGTTAATATGGTCTTTGCTGCTTGAGAGAGAGTGCCCTTGATATCGGATTTTCATAAAGCCTATTGAAGACCCTAAATAAATAAATTAATAAATAAAGAGGTAAAAAAAGCTCACAATGTGAGTATTAAAAACCTCTACAAAACTCTGTTATTCAATTTCCAACTTGAGATTAACATTTCAGTGTTCGATCTGAAACTTGGATGGATGGTGTTACAGATCAAAGGGGTATGCCCAGGCTAAATTTTCCATTACCGCTGCAATTGGAAGTCAGTCTTCCCACAGTAGAGGTTTTAAATGCTTCTCCCATCACTATGAAGTATGGAAGGTTGATATCGGCAGAGAGAAGCTACTGGTTTGGCAGAAGATACTAATGTGGGGGCAAGTACGACAGGCACACACTCTGGATTTCCATTAACTAGTAAAGCCAGGAGCCAGCACTCTGCCGGTCACGATGCGGAGAGCGGGGTCTTAGTTGAACTACCTTTAAGGACTGATTTTGAGCAACTGGATAAAGTAAAGTTAACCACACGGGGCAATAAGTAGTAATGAGAACACTTAATTTCGGAAAACACAGAATAAGAGAAGAGTGGACACAGCGAACATGCCGGGAAGGAAAGAAGAGCGATCTGATCGCTGTGCTCTTGCAAGAGCTGGCTCAGGGCTCGTGGGGCGAGTTGTAAGCAAGCGCTGTGCACCGGATATTTTCACAGGAGCTCATGTCAGCAGTTTACATTGCTAGTGTCATTTTCAACTTTTTTCAAAAGTCATTTTCCCATCTTCAGAAAGGTTTAAGAACTTGGGGAGACAGTGTTATACACAGGCTTGCACCCGCGCCTTTCCCCCCAATCCCACAGCTGTATCTAATTGCAGACGGGGATGGTGCAGCACAGCACAGCTAAGTGCCTGCCCACCTGCAGGATGGGTCTAGAACTGCAGCCTCACCACAAAGGAGGTCCCTTCCTGACCCTCGGCCCTTGTCCCAGCTGTGTGGCCCAGGAGCAGATAAGAACTCCAAATGGGGTCATACATTCTCTTTACTGGGAATTTGAAATTGTGGCCCAGGGACAGTTGCTCTGTCTCTGTGACTGGAATGGACGTGAGCACGGCCGCAGGGCGCATGAAGCGTTCACTGTGGCAGCTTACCTACCCGTGACTCCACGAGCAGCAGCACACCTGTGCCCCTCCTTCCCCACCACCATGGCCAAGGAGAGGCTGTGGGTTCTTGATGGTAGGAGACTGGGGAGACTGGGGATGATTTGTGAAGAAGGAGAACAGGATTTTCACTCCATAGCCAACTATTAATTCAACTCCAGTCTGTGCGAGGAGAAAGGAGTCTGGATAACAGAGTTTGGAGGACAAGAGAGAAATAGAAAGCACTCTACTTCCACAGACCACTTAGGGTTCCCAGAGGAAGGGAGTGGGATCCAGCATCCTGTAATTTAAGGAGAATAAGAGAGCAGATGCATCAGGCAGAATTAGGTTCAGAAAAAGTAACAGGAAAATGGTGGGGTAAATGCAGCAGAATCTTGTCTCCTCTTATATCGGCACATGGCCCCGGGCTGGACCCAGGCTCCTTCTATGACACTGTGATGAATAATTTTATGTGTCAACCTTGCTGGACTGTGGTGTCCAATTGTTTGGTCAAATGCCAGCCTACATGTTGCTGGGAAGGTATTTTAGACACAATTAACATTTGGTCAGTTGACTTTAAGTAGAGCAGGTCACCCTCCATAATGGGAGTGGGCCTCATCCAATCAGATGGAGGCCTTAAGAGCAATGACTGAGGTTTGCCAAAGAAGGAGGAATTCTGTTTCCAGACTGTGACGTATTCTGCCTCAATTTCCAGCCTTTGGCCTCAAGATTGCAACGTCAATGTTACCTGAATCTGCAGACCGCTAGCTTGCAGGATGGATTTTGGACTTGCCAGCCCCATGACTACGTGAGCCAGTTGCTTATTGCTAATCCACCGTGGAGAGCAGCAGCTGTGACAACCTCTCCCGTACCATGGGAAGGACAGTGGGGCAGGGCCAGTGGTGATGGCATGGTGCTTCCAGGATTGACGGGCACAGCCATGGACCCTGACTCTTCCTGCTAACCGAAGTCCTTGTGCCCAAGTGGGATTCACAGTGTGTGAGGTAGGGGCTCCTCCTAGCAAAGGCCGTGGCATAATAATGGAGATGCTGCTGGAACCTCACAGAGAATCATGGAAGTGCAAAACTAGCTCCGCATCACCCACTGAGGTAACCTCCAAACACTGCCCACGCTGGAGGAACAGATGACTCAAGATTTCAGACAGTGAGGAGTATTGGGAGATACCAGGGAAGAAGCAACTATACCCTCCCTGTCCTCTCTGCCCTGGTCCATGCCATGATATCATGAAGGTCACCCCAAAGAAGGTGAGAGGAGGTCAACCATTGAAAGGATTGTGGCTTCAATGGAGATTGACTTGAAAATCTTGAATAGACTATTTACCCAATGACATTGAGTTTTGAACCAGAAATGGTTGCTAAGTGTATCTAATAATTTCACTGTCAGGGGACTCAGACCAGTAAGAGAAAGGAGGAAAATTGTATATTATTTTCTTTCTTTTTTTGTTGACATGAAATGACCTAACATCAAATTAACAATTTAAGTGAATAGTTGAGTGACATTAGAATATATACAATGTGCGGCGCCTGGGTGGCACAGCGGTTAAGCGCCTGCCTTCGGCTCAGGGCGTGATCCCGGCATTGTGGGATCGAGCCCCACATCAGGCTCCTCCGCTATGAGCCTGCTTCTTCCTCTCCCACTTCCCCTGCTTGTGTTCCCTTTCTCACTGGCTGTCTTTATCTCTGTCGAATAAATAAAATCTTTAAAAAAAAAAAAGAATATATACAACGTGCTACAACTACCACCTCAATGTAGTTGTGAAACATTTTCATCGCTTTGAAAGGAAACCCCGACCCTATTAACCCGTTGCTCCTCGTACTTCCCCCCCCAGCCCTGTTAACCACCAGTCTGCATTCTGTCTATGGATTTACCTATTTTGGACATTTTAAATAAATGTAATCATAAAATATGTGATACTTTGTGTCCAACATCTTTCACGTCACATAACATTTTTAAGGCTCATTCATACTGCAGCATGTATCAACACTTCATTTCTTTTTTTGGCTAATATTCTACTGTATGTTTCTACCGCAATTTGTGTGGGTTCATCCATTGACGGACTTTGGGTTGTTTCCATCTCTTGGCTGTTGTGATAGTGCTGCTATCAATGTGTACGTCCATCTAGTGGCTTAAGAGCCTGTCTTCAGTTTTGAGGGGTATTTACCTGTGAGAGGAATTGCTGGATATTGGTACGTTTGTGTTTAACATTTTGAGGAATGACCAAACTGTTCTTTGCATTGCTGAACCATTTTACATTCCCAGAAGCACTATATGAGTGTTCGACTTCATGTTTTCATTTAAAAAAATTATAGTCATCTTAGTGGGTGTAAAGTGGTACCTCACTGTGGTTTTGATTTACATCTCCTGAATGGCTAGTAATGCTGAGCATCTTCTCATGTGTATGTTGGCCATTTGTATCTTTTCTTTGATGAGATGTCTAGTCAAGTCCTTTGTCCATGTTTAAATTGAGTTGTTTGTCTTTTTTTCTGTTCTTTATTTTTTAATTTTTTTGGCCTTTCCATGTTTTTATTTGAGTATTATAGTTGACACACAACGTTACATTAGTTTCAGGTGTACAACTTAGTGATTTGCCAAGTTTACACATTATGCGATGCTCACCACAAGTGTAACTACCATCTGTCCCAGGAAATAGCTGTTACAGTATCATTGACTGTATTCCTTATGCTCTGCTTTTTATTCTTGTGACTTACCGATTCCATACCTGGATGCCTGTGTCTTCCAATCCCCTTCACACATTTTACCCAAATCCTCACACTTCCTCCCCTCTGGTGACCATCAATTTGTTCTCTGTATTTACAGTTCTGATTCTGCTTTTTGTTTATTTATTCATTTTTTAGACTCTATTTATGAGTGGAATCATATGGTATTTGTCTTTCTCGGTCTGATTTATCTCACTTAGCAAAATATCCTCTAGGTCCACCCATGTTGTCTCAAATGGCACGATTGCATCCTTTTACATGGCCATGTAATATTCCATTGTGTATATATGTGTATTCACATTTTCCTTATCCATTCTTTTATTGATGGACACTTCGGTTGCTTCCATCCCTTGGCTATTGCAACAATGTTGCAATTAACATAGAGATTATATCATATATTTTTTGAGTTAGTATTTTCATTTTTCCTGAGTAAATACCCAGTAGTGGAATTTTTGGATCATATGGTATTTCTGTTTTTAATTTTTTGAGGAACCTCCATACTGTTTCCCACAGTGGCCATGCCAATTTGCATTCCCACCAACAAGGCAGGAGGGTTCCTTTTCCTTCACATCCTTGCCAACACTTGCTATTTCTTGTCTTCTTGATATTAGCCATTCTGATAGACATAAGGTGATATCTCATTGTTCTTTGAAGATTTTATTTATTTATTTGAAAGAGAGAGAGAGAGCATAAGCAGAGGGAAGGGGAGGGGCAGAGGGAGAGGGACTCCTTGCTGAGCAGGCAGCCCGATGTGAAGCTTGATCCCAGGACTGAGATCATGACTTGAGCCAAAGTCAGACCCTTAACTGACTGAGCCATGCAGGCTCCTCTCATTGTTCTTTAGATGTAAGAGTTATTTATATATTCTGGACACTAGACCCTTCCCAAATATATGATTTGCAAGTATTCTTTCCATTTCATAGGTTGTCTTTTCTCTCTTTCTTTCTTTCTTTCTTTCTTTCTTTCTTTCTTTCTTTCCTTCCTTCCTTCTTCCTTCCTTCCTTCCTTCCTTCCTTCCTTCCTTCCTTCCAATAATGTCTTTTGATGCACAATAGTTTTTAACTTTGAAGAAGTCCAATTTATTTATATTTTCTTTAGTTGCTCATGCTTTTGATGTCATATCAAAGAATTCATTGTGAAATGCAAGGTCATACTGATTTGCTGCTATGTTTGCTTCTAAGAGTTTTATGGTTTTGGTTATTTAGGGGTTGATCTATTTTGCATTAATTATTGTATATGGCGTGAGGTAGGAGTCCAACCTCATTCTTTTGCATGTGGAAATCCAGTTGCTCCTACACCACTTGTTAAAAAGACTGTACTTCCCCTAATGAGTACTCTTGGCATCTTTGTGGAAAATCAATAAGCAGGAAAATTGTATATTTTTAATGCATTCAAATTATGACTAAATTTTATTTTACATTTTCACCGAAGCAGGTGCTCTGAGTAAGCAATGTCTTATTTGTGGATCATAAAGAGGAAGCTAGTCTGGGGTGAGAGGAGATTGAAGCAAAAATACAAAAGAAAGCTGTAAAAGATGGAGAGTACCTGCCACTTGCCACTTTCTGCTTCTACTCTCTCTCTGCCGTACAGGATGATTCCTATGCTGGCTTTCCTTGTCCTTGTCACACCTCTTTCCTCATCAGAAGTTCCATTTAACATGCAACCCACAGAATTTCCTTTTGTAGATAATTAGTGAGTATAATCCTTAAGACAATTGATATTTTTATTGCACCCAAGAAAAATGAAAAAGTAGGAAGATAACTATGTTTGAATTATTGCCTGTAGTCCTACACTGGGAGGATATTTACATACAACCACATGAATGTGACAAGGGTAGGATGGCCAAAACACATAGTATACCATCAAGTGTGTAAGGCTAGAAGGGCTCTTACAAATTCATAAAGGCTACCTCTGAGCAAAAGAAGCCCTATTCCAGCTCTCAGAAAAGGGTTAAAGACTTTTATTGCCAGTGGACATATCTTGATTAGAGTTGACACTTGTCACAGACATTTATTATGCAGTGGCCAGAAATCCTTGATGCCCAGGAAACCTCTCCACTTGCTGATTTTGTCCAGAATTTTAATATCCCAGCTCCATTCTTTTGCTTACATAGTTTTTATTTTTAATTGAAGAGTGCTTATTAAACAATGGGTCAGATTCCGTATTTCTTCTACCAAAAGGCATATTTTTTACTTTATTTATATTAAATAGCCTTTAAAATGATTTCTTCCACGAGAATTTCTCGTTTTCTTTGACCTTTCCTAAATGACCCCACTTCCTTAAGTTTTTATATAAATTTTAATTTTGTTATGAATTTATAGTTGGAAGTCATTTAAAACCTATACAGAAGTAATAAGAATAGGTAAATAAAACTTGTATATCCTTTATCCAGATTACTAATTGTTTACACTTTACCCAACTGCTTAATATGTTCTGTCTCTCTAAACATATATAAAATGTATATATCTACAAAGTAAGCTAAATCATACTTATACATTAGACACATTTATATATTCATAAATTAAATTATAATTATATGTTAAGTATATATTATTTTCCTAAACCATTAGAGAGTAAGTGGCAGACAATACCCCTCTACCCTTAAATACTTCAGAATGTCTCTCCTTAGAAAAAAGACCTTCTTTTCAATAATCATAGTACAATTATTAAAATCAGGATATTTAACATTTGTGTAATACTACTATCTTAATTCATGGACCAGATTGAAATTTTACCAATTGTCCCAATAATGTTTTTCAGTTTTATTGCCTAAGGAATTTTCCCATTTGAACTAAGCACTTTTAAAAGGTCTAACCTTTAAAATTTGCCGTATCCAGCTGCTTTACCCTCTGGTTTCACAAACTGTCCTTGGCTGTTTCCGTTGATTCTCATGGCCCTCCAGCGCGGCCTGTGTGCTCATGAGTGCCCAGCCGACACAGCTCTCCTGACTTCCAGAGCTGTGTATCGAACTGCATATTCCAGATAGTTCGAGCATGTAGGAGTAACTGAAGGTTTGGTGGAAGGATGGACTAATGAGTGAACATGTGGATTTGTGTGCAATGGGCTCATCAACTTCTCCACAGATCCGTCCAACCCAGAAACCGGGACATTCACTCTTCTCGCTCATTTCTCCCCCAATCAGCAGTCACTGCCTACCGCCCATGATTGCCGTGGAGTGTTTCACTTCTGTTCCTTCGGTCTGAGCCCTGCGCCTAACGCAGGCAGGGATTCCGCTGCATCTCTGCTAAGGGTACAGCTTTTTATGGGCTTCTGTGTCTCCAGTCTCTTCTCCCCCCAGCACTGCCAGCATGCCTTCATCACTGAAAAGTCAGCTTCTATTATTACTCCTCCTCTCACTACTTCTCTCAGGAGGAAGTTTATACCCGCTGTCCCAGCACACAGGCCCTTGACCACGATTCTGTGCTTGGCCAGCTGGCATCTCCATCCACTTTGTCTTCAACACTTTGCACTCCAGCAAACCTGCTCCATGCTCTTACTCCTCTGGCCCCTTGAACCTGTGATTATTTTGGCTCGGCACGTCCTCTTCACGGCTTCACACAGACTTCTCTGTGCACATCTTATTTTTCATTCTATTAATTTTAAAAACACAATTGCCATTTGAGTCATTCTATACTTGCTGCTGTTTGCCCGTTGAATGTTTTTTCAGATATCAAAATTGTTTTTAAAGTTTAGGTTGCATCAAACCTGGTCCAAATGTTACTAAGATAAACTAGACCGAGAAAGAGCAAGGCTGAAAGGAATTCGGTCCTTCTCCTGGTTATCTGCAGGCACTGTAGAGGTCCACTCCAAAGCGAAGGCATGGAAGTCAAAGGATCTGACAAGCAAGCGATGAGTGAAAATTCAACCAAAAAGTTAGTGTGGTGCTCTGAGGTGAGGTAGGGGGAAGGCCCCCCTCCTGTGGGGAATCTAAGTGACGAGACAGGTGCAAGTTTAGGTGGTCACACTGTGGGCATTAGCAAGTAGGTCCCCACGCACCGGAGCTCTGTCTCAGTGCCAGGGCCAGCGCCAGAAGGTTGCCAGGGAGATGTGGGAAGAGCTCCACGAGCTTGGAGCTGGACTGTCGTGCTCCTGAAATTTCTGAGCCAGGGGTGGGTAGAGACTGTGCTGGGCTGGTCCTTCTATGCGGGTCCAGGGTCTAGAATGAAATAGAGCTGGGAGCTCTGGGTTCCGCTGACTAGGGTAGAGTTCCTGGAAAGCATGTGCTCCTGGATCAATGACGTCACTTGCTGATTCCCTTCCCAGGTTTAGGAGCTCACCTGTGCTCCATTAGTTATTGCAATAATTGTTTGCGACTTAGTTTTAGTAAATATATTTCAAAGCAGATTAAATCAAAATCCTGTTGATTTGAAAATGAAGATTTTAAAAAAATCCTTGAAGAGGCTTTTAATTAACATGTGAAAGACAATTAACAAGTGAAAATTGATTGCTTCAACCAAATTTTACTGACATTTACTCTGAAAATGGAGACATCTCAAAGTAACCCTTTCCACGGAGTTTCAATTCTTTTAGTATCTTAATCATTTCTTTTAAAATACTGGAAAAGGAAGAAATGTGTTCTGGAAAATTAGAAAGTCATGAGAGCTTTGTAAGAATAGCTGCTGCTGAAATTCAGGTACGAGCACGCTTGGATAATTCAAACAAAATAAAATTAGTGGTTCCAGATGGCATGAAATGCAGGGCTGCAGCTAAGAAACATTCAACTACCAAAGATTATTTTTAGAGCACAAAAATGGAGACCTGGGGAGGTATCAGATCAGAAACTAGGAAGTAGGATACGTTCCTTTAAAAGAGAACGAATTACCATGGTAATTACCCTAAATGTATAATTCTTGTTCGTTTTATAAGAAATAGTAAGATAAAATAGCTCGGGAACCTGGATTCTACTGACACTATTAAAAATAAGATTTATCAGTTTTAAAAGGTTGGTGGCAAATCTTCTAGAGGATTTTTCCACCTTTCTTATCGAGTTGTACTGTTTTGCCCACATTGGATCCCCTTTCCCTCCCACCTTCTGCTTCACCATTTCTGTTCCTTTGACTCTGTTCCTCAGGACTTCTTTCCCTTCTCCTTCTTTCTTTTTTTTTTTTTTTTAACCTCAGTCTTGTGCTTCACTGACATCATCCACCAGGCTGCCACAGGGCGATTGTCAGGCTTAAGTGAGGTGAGGGATGAGTACCCGTCGGCAGAGTCTGGCGCATGATTTCTAGGTAAAGTGTTCATTGTCCTCCCCTCCCCTTCCCAGCCTTACGTTCTACTTCTCTTAAGTACTCCGTTTTCTACTCACTATCCTCCATATTTGGATTCCGGTGTCCTAATCTGTGATTTTAATTCATCAGAAAAGTACTGAATATCTGCTGTCGTGTAGACACCAGGCCAGGAACTCTGATTAACTATAGGGTGTCTACGGAGCTCACTTGCGCCTTTCGAGAGCTCAGTCTCTGCCTTTGACACACAGCCTACTCTGATCCCAGACTTGGAAAGCCTTTTCTCCCTCTTGTCTGACTCTTGCCATTTCCCATCATTCTGCCTCCGGGAACCCTCCCCAGCTCCTCCTCACAGGGCTTGTGTTCATGGAGAGCCTCTAGGCAGCTATTCCTGAAGAATGATTTCTTTGGAACTTTGATTTTTTTTTGTTGTTGTTCATTTAAACAGAGTTACGAGGTCAAGTACATTGGGGAGTTGTTGATTTCAGTGAAGTTAATTGGGTTTCTTTACCATAAGACTTCACAGAGCTTTTAATATCCGAATCTGTGAGTCTTCAGTGGGTGGTACATCTATATTTGAGAACAGACATGATTTCATGGGAGGACAGATGGGACTCGTGTTCCGCGGCTCACACCCTGGACAGCTCTGCTCTGAGTTCATACTGTATCATTCATTGATCGTGCTGTTATGTCCTCATGTCTCATTTCTTCAATTAAACTGGCATTCTCCCTAGTCTTGAGGACTGTGGCTTATGCTTCTTTGTTCCTCACAAAGCATAGCACGCTTTGCCTTATCCGCCACACACAAGGTGCGATTTCAAATAAAAACCAAGCTCCTACTTACCCGCAACTTAGCTGCAAGGCCCTGGGCAGCCCTTTGCAGGGGAGACAGAGCTGCACCTGCTGCAGGTTCTTCCTCAACGTTACCCTCGTGCTTGTCTGACGCTTGAGAATTGACCTCATACTTTTTTTTAAAAAAGATTTTATTTATTTATTTGACAGAGATAGAGACAGCCAGCGAGAGAGGGAACACAAGCAGGGGGAGTGGGAGAGGAAGAAGCAGGCTCCCAGCGGAGGAGCCCGATGTGGGGCTCGATCCCAGAACGCCGGGATCACGCCCTGAGCCGAAGGCAGACACTTAACGACTGCGCCACCCAGGCGCCCCTGACCTCATACTTCTAAATAAAGTGTTTTCCCTGAGATTTGCAACAACCTGGTGAAATTTGATAAGTGTTACCGTACCCACTCAACAAACGAATAAACTGGGTTCCAGTAAAGTTTGCCAACCTCAGTGGTGGTTTGCTCAGTGAGGACGAGACGAGGAATGGGGTGCAAGCACCTCTGTTTCTCATGAAGGAAGCTCGCCACAGCAGCAAAGGAGCCTCACCTGAGTGTTCACTCTAAGGGGACCAGGAAGTTGCCCAAATACACAGCACACAACTGCAATGTTGACGTGTGCTGTAGGATGGGGTATTTGCCAGAGGGCAGTTTTGTGAAAAGGCTTCACACAGTTCTGCATAACTAACAGGTTCATTAGACCAGGTGGTGTGATGGGCGGTTCTTAGGGTTCACAGAGGAACGGAGCTGTGCCAACGATAAGCTGTGTGGTTGGGGGCAGATCACCTAACTCTACTGGGGCCTTCATGCATCAGGTAGACTCCATCACCGTCTATGCAAATCAAGAAGTAATTTTGTCCCTGTTGCCATGAAAACACGATCACATCTTACTGGAATCACCATGTTCTTGTTTGCCTTTTAAAGGCACCCAGATAGGGGCGCCTGGGTGGCTCAGCTGGTGAAGTGACCAACTCTCGGTTTCGGCTCAAGTCATGATCTCAGGGTCATGATCTTAGGGTGATGATATTGAGCCCCATGTCGGGCTCTGTGCTCAGTGCAGAGTCTGCTTGGGACGCTCTCTCTCCCTCTCCCTCCACACATGTTCACATGCGAGCTCGCTCTCTCTCTCAAATACATAAATAAATAAATGAAATCTTAAAAAAAAAAAAGCACCCAGAAAAGGAATGCCCCTTTCTAAAGAAGAACCAAATTTTCTGTTCTAGGAAGAAATTAGAAATGCTGATGACATTCTGGAGGGGAACGGACCACATGGGTTGGGGATAGTGTCCATTGTGCATGCTTGGAAGTGATGATAAAAATACGGTAAACACTGAATTCAGAATGTAGGAGGAGGTGGTGAAATGAAAACTGTAAATACGATAATGAAGTAATGGCAGTACACAGATTCATGATAAAGGATTATATTTACAAATGGATTAAGGCTGTAAAAAACCAGTAACAGGCCATGAAAAATTTTGTATTTATTGTGGTATGTATAGATATTTTGAATTACAGAATTTTATAAACTTTAGTAGCTCACTTTTATCTACTTTATATTTCATTATAACAGTCTTAGGAATATTAGTTGTGGAATCATATATATAAATATATATATATGTATTTAAATTTTAGGTGGGAATTATGAAATTGTCCATATTTTCCAAAAATTATTAGCTTTCTTAATTAGTAATGCAGAAATAATGTAGTCATTCTGGATAAAAGAAACAGCAATGCTTTAATTAATTTATTTATTTTGAGCCTATGTAGCGAAAGTCAAGAATTTTTTTTGTGTGTGTGCAAAGGTCAAGAATTTAACTAGACATAGGAAAGTATGAACATATGAACCAAAGTTTCATTTCTCTCTCTCTCTTCCATCTATCTATCTCTCTATTTAAACTTTTAAAAATTCTAATTTCAGTTAGCGAACACAGTATAATATTAGTTTCAGCGCACAACATAGTGATTTAACACTTCCATACGTCACAGCAAGTGCCCTCCGTCATCCCCATCACCTGTCTCCCCCAGCTCCCCACCGTTCTGGTGACCATCAGTTTGCTCTCTGTTGTTAAGAGTCTGTTTCTTGGCTTGTCTCTCTCTCTTTCTTTTTTCCCCCTTTGCTTGTTTGTTTTGTTTCTTAAGTTCCACGTTTGAGTGAGATCATATGGTACTTGTCTTTCTCTGACTGACCTATTTTGCTTAGCATTATCCTCTCTATGGGTTCCCTCAGTATCTTTTAACCTTTTGGCCAGCCTCGTTTGAGTCAGTACAAACACGAAGATTCGGGTTGCAGAAAATTCCTCTTGGCTTCGGTAGTCCTTTCAACTTGGGGATTCATCGTTGCCATTGTTTGCGTACTTACTTGCTCATTAGTGGGCCTCTTGTTCATTGATAATATTGGGAGGAGAACTTTGAACTGTCTTTTAAAAAGACATCAGGATGGTACAGGGTCGTACAGCACCGGGTGGGCTGTGCAGCAGACACAGGCATGCCTGTTGTCCTTGGGTGTGGCTTCCGTGGATGACAAAGCACAGGGACTAGCGACTGCAGCCCGCAGAGCACGCTGGGCCAGCTGCTGGTTTTGTCAATGAAGTTGTTTCGGAACATGGCCAGGCTCGTCTATTTGCATGTGGTCTGCGGCTGCTTTTGCACTGTGGTGGGAGAGTCGAGTAGTCACGACAAATTCCTCAGACCCACAAAGGCTTTACTACCTGAGCCCTCACAGGAAGTTTGTCTCCTCTGACTTACAGGGTGTGTGCTGGCAGGATACTGTTTCTCCTGTCCAGCATCCAGTTTTCCTTTTTCTGGTAATAGGTCATGACTTTCCTTTAAGGAACCAAACTTCTACACTCTCTGTCCCTGTTCTTTGATGAGTGCAGTCCTGCTCCACTTCCAGGAACAGACCCCCTGGGCATTTGAGGTCAGTGTGACTGTTCAGAGATGGGCACTTTATTTGCTTTGGTCCAATTCAGGAACTTGGATAGAAGTATTTTTTGTTAGACAAGAGTCTTTTTTCTTGCAGGTTTGCTAAGTTTATAGGAGATATAACTCAATCGCCATGTTGAAGGAGCCTGCCTAAGAAAGCAGCTGACCAAAGGAAAGGTGAGTCAAGCACTGAAGAGAAAGGATGGAGACGGAAATAGACTATATGTGTGTACCTCTATGTACATATGTCTATTTCTCAATCAAATCCTGGTAACATGGTTTGCTGCCTGGAATCGAACTTTCTAGACCCCCCCCCCCGCCCCTGCAAATCAAACCCTCACTTTAGGTCAGGATTTATGTTTTCAAAGTGAAAGTCCCAATGAATACATTGCATTCTCATGTTGGAGTGGGAAGCAGCGTGTAGAAAGTGGATTGAAGAGAGAATCTTCCAAAATTCTAACAATGGAAGAGGTTCGAAATGTCACTATCTGGCAGAAGAAAAAAAGATGTCAAGGTACAGATAAAGTGGAGCTATGCTTGTCAGTTGTCCTTGATGCAAAACAGTGGGAGTAGGCATAACTGGCTCATAGTAACCCAGATGGTCGTGTTCATCTGAGATTGTGACAGACATGGCGGGGCTAGCAGGTGAACTCAAAAGTCTTTGAAGTAAGGTTTTAAAACAAGGCCCTCCTCCAAAGCATTGTGCTAAATGGAAGACTTCATATTGTATGATTCCATTTATATGATGTGTCCTGAAGAGGCAAATTTATAGAGACAGGAAGTAGGCTAGTGGTTGCCTGGTGCTGGAGGAGGGATGGGGATTGGTTGTAAGTGGTCGTCAGAGATCTTACTGGGGGGCGGGGATGAAAATATTCCAAAACTGGTTTATGGTGATGGTTGTATCACTCAGTTGAAATGGGTGAATTTTATGATACGTAATATGTAAAATATATTTTGATAAAATTGTTTAAGAAAGAGGTACAAAAGATAGAAATAAGATGAAAGGGAGATAAACAGCTTTGCCTAAACCAGAGAATTTTATTTAAACATATTGTTCCTACCGAGTTGGTACACTGTGTTGATAATAATATCGCTTATAACTAAAGGCAATGTATATACCTTGGGTGAATTCTAGTGAAGAGAGAAAACCAGCAGTGCCAGACATTCTTGGGACAGTCGGACACACTTGAGAATGGATTGGGTATTAGATGGCATCATGGGGGTGTTTCTATTTTTCTGAGGTGTGATAATTATACCTTATTTTTATGAGAGACTCTCCTTATTCTTAAGAGAGCATGTTGAACTATTCAGGGTAGCAGGTAATAATAATTTAAAAAGTCCAGACATTGACAGTATTTCATTGTATCTAATACCCCGCTGATTGTAAGGGGCGTCGATGTTGCTTATACCAGGGAAAGGGGAAGAATGTTGCCAATATAATGATACAGTGCTTTCACACTAAAACAAAGCCAACCAACCAACCAAAGACAAAAATCAATTTCCTGAGTAAAAACGAAGCTCTGGAGCCACAAACCAGAAGGTGTGTGAGTAACCACCGAGGAGATGCAAGCTGGTCTCCTTTTCATCCATCATGAATGAGGCAGGAGAACGGGAAAGCTGTGAGATGGCGGTGGTTTAGGAAGTTTTCATCCTCAAATGCATCGTATCGGTTTAATGTTTGTTTTCTATTATGATGCATAATGACAATAAGCTTGTTTGAAGAGAGGTAGCAAGGGGCTGCCGTACCGCACACATCGCCCCTGTGCTGGGGAAGCTGCAGTCCGCTCCCTGAGACCAATGTGCGTAAACTAGTGACCTGGAGGGACGTGCCGGGTGACACGTGCTGCTTACACCATGACCACTGCAATCCAGATGTGACTCCTGATTTCTGGAAAATCTCATTCTAGTACGGACAACGCTGCGAACAAAGTGGCTGGTCAAGCACAGAGGATTTCATGCAGCCAGATCTTTCAAGGGCCTGCTCTTGCTCCATCCCTTAGGTTCCCTTAAATTTTTTTTTTTTTAAGATTTTATTTATTTATTTGACAGAGAGAGAGACAGCCAGCGAGAGAGGGAACACAAGCAGGGGGAGTGGGAGAGGAAGAAGCAGGCTCCCAGCGGAGGAGCCTGATGCGGGGCTCGATCCCAGGACTCCGGGATCACGCCCTGAGCTGAAGGCAGACGCTTAATGACTGAGCCACCCAGGCGCCCCAGATTCCCTTAAATTTAATCGCAGTTAAGAACCCCTGGTTTAAGGCGGCCACCAGGTGAGGCTGTTAGCTTGCTGCACAACGGAATCATCCCCCAGCATGGGAAACATAAACAAAAGTGAAGTGCTGAGGGGAAAGATGAAGACATCCGTTAAGGAAACGTTGGAAGCTAATAGGTACTACTCTTACTATAGCTAAAGTGCAGGGGGTAAGCTAGGGAGGAAGGCACTGTCTGGCCTGATCAGTTACCAGGTGTTGTTTAAACACAGAAATAAATAAAGTAGTCTGGGAAGTGTGCCGAGAGAAGAGACATGACAAAGGATAGAATCTTAGAGCTCACAAGAAGAGAATTCCTCAAAATGTACTAAGAACCAAGCAGACAGAATTAGAAATCCATGTTACTTACACAGAGAGTTTTGAGAAGAATGGGGTGACCACTTCGAAGTTCTGCAGAGATGCCCACAGGTGGAGAAGTACCCAGTCCGTGGGGTCTGGTGCTGGCTACTGAAGTTGCCAGTGGGGGGTTAGCGCTGAGCTAAGAGCCAGCTTGCGGCGGGCTAAGGTGCGCACAGGCGCTGAGAAGGGGAGGCAGCAGGTGCAGAGTCTCCTTCTGGAGAACTCGTTTGTGAGGAGCAGGTGATGAACGCGCACGTAAAGAGAGATACAGTCATTGCAGATGGTTACGAAGGTAAGTTAGAGATGCTCTAGTATCATCCACTGCTGTTTGCAACTGACCCAGGCCTTGGAACGGTCGCACATGTCCCCACTTCAGACGGACCATTAGGTGGCTTGGACTCTTGGGCTGACCCAGATGATGGTCCCGGAGGTGAAGGGCCGGGCTGCACGGCATTGCACGAGGCGTTCTGCCGCTGTGCCCCTGCCAGCCAGAGCAGGACTTCTCTTCATTGGCATCAGCACCACGAGGTTCTAGAACAAGGGGGTACTGTTTACAACATCATACTGCATTCTTTACTCATTTTTTTCCTCTCATAAATTATACATGTGAGTGTTTTAGCCATGTAGCCAAAATGGTAAAAACGCTCCCATGAGGTGGCATAAGTTTCAAACTTTTTGTCTCACTCAGTGTGTCTAGAATGTAGACCAAATAGAAAAAGAGGTAAGCTCTAAAATTGTTAGTTCTCTATATCAATTCGTATTACCTAATAGTTCAGATATTTTCATATAACTGAAGAAATGGGCACGAGAAAAATTCTTTACATATATTTCAGGAGTAAATAATACCATACTTTTGCTATGAATATACTTTGTGCTAGCTTTAAAAACTCCAGTTTTGAGTAATGCATTTACATTTCTTCCAGATCTGACATCATGACTCCTACTGATATTTATTTCTCCATGTTTCTCAACATTCATGCATTTCAATCACATCCTCCGTTAATTCAGAATTTCAGAACACCAGGGCATAATTGCTTATTCCTCAGCTCTTTTCCCAGGAAGTGTGTTTATCCTTCGTAATTAATTAATTAATTGCATCCATGGGGATTATTGTGTGTCTAGGTACTAGGGAAACAAAGGACAAGGGAGACATGGGCTCTGTCCACGTGAGGTTCACCAATAATTTTACCAATAAGCATCAGAGTGGCAAGTGCAGTAGAAGAAAGTACAGTGTGGCGGAGGGAGGGGTCTTCTCTAGTCTTGGAACTAGTGAGCCCTCAAGAGTAAGCACCCCTGATATGGGTACTTGAAGGAGAAGCAGGACTTGGCCAGAAGAAGGAGGGAAGGACAATATAGTAGATGGGGGCATTAGCACATGCACAGGATCTTGGTACATTTAGAGAACAAAAAGAAGACAAGTGTGTCAGGGGCTTAAAAACACCGTGGGTGCTGGCACAGAATGACGCTGAAGACGGGAGACAGGGACCACACGCTCAGGACTCTGACATGGAAAATACAGCAGGATGTCCGGCGATAACGTTGTCAAACTTGCCTTCAATAATCACTCCAAAGGCCAAATGGAGAAGGGATTGTGGGAGGCAGGAGTGGCTGCAGAAAATGGTTTGGGGACTATCGCCGTGATCTGGGTGAGATAATTAGGAGGTGGAAGGCAGCTGTGGGGGGCTGTGAGCAGCTGACGGGTCTGAGAGACATTCTGCTACATGAGAGCGTCGGCCCTGGCCAGCTCGTTCTGGCCTGAGCACCTGGTTGGACGGTGGGTTCCTCTCCTGGGGGAACAGGTGCGCATGGGGAGAACATGGCTTTGTGAGAGCATAACGTGAGAGGTAACGTTAATTCAAAGAGTTTTGGTCTTTATCACAAAGCAACCGTATTATTTATTTTATGTAATTATCAGGGACAATCGAGTTTATGAGATCATTTCCTTGATGACATTTCAAATAGCTTCAGGCTGTATTTACATGAAGTAGATGCTTGAACCGCATGGCTTTTTAAAAGGCATATTTAAGACATAAGACATAAGGGGGCTATTTTCTCCTTTGGTTCTTTTTTCCTTTACAGTATGAGATGACCCGAAATGAGAGAAGGAGCAGATAATTTCCGCGATGGTGCTTTATCCCCCGTGGACAGCTGACCTGTGCCAAGGCGCGTCAGCGATTCGGCTCGATGATGTCATGACCCAGATGGCAGGGAAACCCTCCCCTCCAGAAACTCTTTCACAAACGTCCACCTGTTTCAAGCGTTTCTCAGCAGAGACTATCACAGGCTGATATCCTGGGGCTGGGGTCGTAATAGGAGGCGGCAGGAATTCATGGGTAACGTACTCAGCGCTTCTACTCAAACGCAGGGAACCAGCTAACACAAGAGAAGAACCCATTGCAAAACCAATCTCAGAAGTTTTCAGGATTAGTGAAAATAGAATCTAAAAGTCCCCCATTCTCTAAACTGGGGACGTTCATGTCTTTAGGGATAACCCAGGTGTCCTGCAAGATCCGCAAAGGCCTTCAGAGACAGGAAGGAGGTGTGGCGGGGGTGGTGGCAGAATCTGAGCCCCTCTCGTGGGGTCACGGGGGCACGTGTGGCTGCGGGAAGCGGGGCTTGCATCCTGGGCCTCTGTGGTGGGGCGCACGCGCGATGCAGCTCCAAGCACCTGCCACAGCCGCCAGGAGATGGGACCTCATATTAGAGTATATTGGCTTATGTTTGAATTATTTGGAAATTTCTGAAAGGTATCTCTCAGTTGATTTAAATAACAAAGAAATGCCGTGTCCTAAATATTGGTGAGGACTCCTCTCTATATTGAGTAAACATCACTGCACCATTTTGCTCCCCTGGGTGAAAAAGATCCGTCTTTGGATGCGCAGCAGCTGGCTTTAATCCAATTAACGAAAGATACATGAGATGTTGGCTGGCAAAGAAAAATATGCGCAATGGCTGCCAATTATTGTGCCTTTACTTCTTTCAGAATTGGGCACTGATTGCCAATTCTCAAGATAGTGCGTGCTTCAGTGCCGTTACCCACTTGTGTCTCTTCTTTAAAACCTAAATATCTCATCCTTTTCTCGTAAAGAAAACCCTTTTCCTTTCCTTTACCAAATCAATAAGAATTAACACTATTATTATTTTTAAAAAATGCCTGAAAATGAAATATATTCTCTCATGCTCCCCGTTTTCAACTACGTCAAAAATAGTGTTTATTATCTTTCAGAAGGAGAAAAGTACATTGTTTCTGTCTGGCTTATCCAGGGAAACAGCTTAGACTGGGTTCTAAGGTGTGTTGTTTTTTGTTTCCTGGGAAAAAAGAGATTTAAAATGAACTAATGATAAAATAAGGCAGGGCTATGATCACGGATATCAATTTGGGAATGCTTTTTTATCTAGAGGTTGGTGGAGAAAAAATAATGGTATAGGAAAAGCATTAAGATAGTGCAGACCATATCCATAAGCAGAGCTGTTTCAGACCAACATCTTAGCCACTCGAAAACTATTTAATCTGACCTGCGTTTTCCTCCGTATGGTTCTGATAGCATATCTCTCGTGTGGATCACACGTATTTGAGAGACCCCAACATGCTATTTTCTTAACCTTATGTAGTTACTCACTTCAGCTAGCCAGTTCAGTTAGTATTTAGAGCTATCTATCTCTGCCTCTATATATGTATACATATATAACTGTATATGTTTTAAAATGCTGATAACTCTCTGGCACTGAAATTTGTGCTTACATGTAAACAACTCAAATAAGTTCAAGATTACGGAATTTCATTAGGAGAAACAACATTGGCCTTTTCCAGTGCAAGTATTTTGTATGGTTCAATGAAGATTTCTAAAGCTCTCTCAAAATCTTTAAGTTAGCACATACAGTCACATCCTCTAAAAATTTGTTTTCGGCTGTTGCTTCCCTCCAGAAAGGGAATAGGGCTGGCCCAGTCTCTGTGACGGTCACATGCCAGCTGTATCAGGTAGTGTGTTGTGATCGCCTGCATCCATCCGTCCAGCTGCTGTTCTCAGCCCCCTTGGGAGCATGCCGGGTGTGATCTGAAACCAGCCCCTTTGTGTGGGGTGCAGGGAAAGACCGAAGAAAGGGGCGGGCACTCCAGAGGGTAGGTAGCAGGTTGAATAAACAGGGGAGCTTACACACGAGCCTTGTCTTGGGCTGCCCACAAGATGCATAGAGCTCCCACCTCGCCCACCAAATCTAGACATTTTATACGGAGGCCGGTCCTGGGTTTAGCCTCCTCTACCACCTAGATGGTCTCGATACCACATCACGGTCTCAAGGCTGTATTATTGGGGCAGTTTCTGGGAGTTGGGAAGGCAAGCAGAATGCACGTTCCAAGGACCGGGGAGGGGGTGAGAAGCCTCATTGCTGGGTCCAACTCATGGGCCAACCAGTGCTTACCTCCTCTCAGTGACCCCCCCAACATCATCCATCCATTTATTTTATGTTTTTAACAAATATTTTGAAAGCTCTCTATGCACAGATTTTATTTTATTTTATTTTATTTTATTTTATTTTATTTTATTTTATTTTATTTTATTTATTTATTTTTTACCTGCAAACTGCAAACCAAACCTTTTATTTACTCTCCATGATTGAGTCAAATAGTGCCGGCTTTCTTCCTGCCTCATGTCATGGGCAGAACTTTTTGTGACTTTCTGGGTGCAAAGAAAAATAAAACGGGACTCTTGCAGTTTGGTGGGAAGACTAACATACGAACAGACAATTGTAATGAAGCTTAACTACTGGAAATGATGGGAAATACTCAAATCAGCAGTGTGGGAACTTGAGAAGGCCTTACCCTGCCCATAGTCCTTTCCAAAAAAATAATTGAAAGAAATGATCTTTTGTTCTCCCAAGGAAAAATTAAGTATGCCTCTAGGGCACACTCACTTATTATGTTTCTAGATCCAGGGGCTGGGGGCATTTTTTATACAGCAAACATGAAATCGGCAGTGAATTGAGGGTTTCAATTCAAGTTTTAGATCACTATTATTATGAATGAAAATAATAGCAAAATTGTAAAGCACTACGGATTCAGAAAGAGACTTAACATTTAGCCTTAGAAATTCAGACTGTATGAAATTTATTTATAATGGCTTATTCATAGTAATTGGCATTTTCAGGCAGTGGATTTAATTGAGGATACGTAGTGTCAGGAAATAAAACTGTCAATCTGGCCATCATAAGAGAATAAGACATTCACAGATACGCCTGGAGAAAAGAAATTATATCCCTGAAGCAAAAATATAAAACTTTGAAATATGTTCGATATTAGAAAACACTCTATAAAAGAAAGTGACATATTTCAAGCAGCATGTTGTAACTGATCACTGTTAAATGCACAAGAACGTTTTTTTAGGATAGACATATGTTATTTTTCCAAGGAAAAGCATCTGATCTCTTCCACTTTCTCGACAATCTTGCCGTCTCAGAGGCCTTTGGGGAGAGCGGTGTAGAAGTTGGTCATGAAGTCACCATTCACTCCCAAGACTCAATTCTTTAGTTGTTTTGTTATAAATATTTATGAGGAAGCACACTGATTATGCTTCATGAAACAGTAATAGTTACCTCCATAAAGTCAGTGTCGGTGATTTTGTTTAAGTGTTCATAAGTATTGCTGGTCTAGAGTAAAGCTCTGTTCCTCTGGCTGCAAAAATTGCCCAAATTTGGAAGTATTGTGGAAACTACATTCACATAGGAAGGTCACCTGGAAGAATTCAGCCTTAAGTTGACAATCCAGTTTTTAAAGGTGTAGTCACGTCACACAAATGTCATGATTTTTCCCACTTGTTTCTATATCAGGTACGCTCCCAAGGAGAGAAACAACCGTTATCTTGTATTTTCTACTGCAAATTAGTAGATCTACCTAATTAGGTATAAATGAGTTTGGTCAATGAATAATTAACTTCTATTAAAGTTTAAGGAGATTACCTGACCTGGCCACTCTATTCTGAATTTAATCCGTAATAGGTTGGATAATTAGTGTTAAAGGGTGATGCCCACGGCTGTCCTTCTCGGTCTCCCCACTGAACAGAGTTGAATCAGCCAAAAAGTTCATTTTAGAGTCAGCTTCTCAGGGCTCAACAGACCATAGTGTCAATCCTACCAGGAAACGTCATCTACTGAGAGGCCGATCCTGCTCTTCGCACTGGGGGCGACCAACCTTCGGGAGACACGGCGATCTGTCATGGAGCCTATCCAAACACCAGTTGCTCTATGTTTCTTGGATCCAAAATTTTAGAGTGCACTTTGGAGTTTCACTAAGCAATCCTTCATACATTTGTTCAACTACTCGTTTGCCTTGTATTTCATACCTGCGGTGGGTTGGCAGTGTGCTGGTTGCTAAGGATAAAAATGTAAACCAAACTCTGTTCCAGGTCCTGGAGAACTTACAAGGAGGGGGTCAGAGAAATACACCAACAGTTTAAATGTTGATGTGACAAGTGCCATTATTAGAGGTTCACAGAGGGCTGAGGAACCTAGGACATGCAAGCTTTAACTATATCTGATTCATAGTACTGAGTAAACGGAGCCTTTGTGAATACGTCTCCCAGCAATACTCGCCTGCACGGAAGAAACAGAGGGAGTGAGGTTGGGGAGTGCAGGGCAGTGCCGTGCATGGGTGTGGACGAGACTCGTGCTTGATGTCGTGTGCACGGATGCAGGTCTCGGAAACCTTCATTTCTCATCTGCATTTAGATCTTTTGTTCTCAGTTATCAGAGTTAATCTATTTTAAAATTTTAGTAATTACAATGTACAAGATGATAGAGAGGATAAGGTGAAAATGACAGAAGACCTAGGTCCTTCTCCTTCTATTACAGTGTAGAGTTGACTGTTAGGAACACCAACACTCTATTTGGCAGAAATTGAAGTACAGAAGCGCTGACTTTCCTAGTGATTATTTTCAGTGTCTACTGGGTTTTATAAGACAATAAGAATTCTAAACAAATACTGGGAGTTATATAAATTTGAGCACAGCACAATGATTCCTGTTTTAGTGTTTATGCTCCCCCACCTTATTATTCATTACACTGAATAAATGAGTCACTTCTATGGATGTCAAGAATGCTCTTTCATTGTTTAGTAGAGCTGCCATTTTTCTAGAAGTTTCAAAGCCTTGTGTTATCTTACTTACCAACAGACACAACCACCTGGGGCAGAAACTGTCCTGCCCTTTCCAGGTGGGGAAACTGGGTCGGAGATGGAGGGAGGCGACATGTGGGGAACCAGCTGGGGAGGTCCCAGCTGGGCGTGTGTCCTGGAGGTTCTGATTCTCCACCTCCTTGTCGGTGTGGAAGAACCAACTGTTCTGAGTCTCTGCTGCTGCTGAAGGGAGTCTGACCCTAGGGTTTGTTGTAAAGGGAAAGTGTGGAGGACCACTGGCTGAACAACTCTGGAACGAAAGTGCTTTTGTGAAGAGTGCTGTTTTATGCAAGCCACTGCAGTAAACAACATCTTCATGAGTTTTGGAGCTTGACTGACCATAGAAATTTAATGAAATAAAGGATTTTTTTTTTAAGAGAGAGAGGGAGCATGTGAGGGGGGAGGGGCAGGAGGGAGAAGGAGACAGAGAATCTCAACCAGACTTCCCGTTAAGCACAGTGCCTGTCCTGGGGCTCGCTCTCACAACCCTGAGATCATGATCTGAGCTGAAAGCAAGAGTTGAATGCTTAACTGACTGTGGCACCCAGGTGCCCCAGGAAATCTTAATATTGGTCAATTATTGATTCATCTTGGGTAAATAACACTACAGTTGACTCTTGAACAATGTGGGGGTTGGGACACGGACTTCCCACACAGCTGAAAATCTGTGTATGACTTTTGGCTCCCCTAAAACTTAACTAGTAAGAGCTGACTATGGACCAGAAGCCTTACTGAGAGCCTAAACAGTCAGCACAAATTTTGTATGCTGTGTGTATTACATACTGTATTATTAAAATAAAGCAGGCTAGAGGAAAGAAAATGTTATTAATGAAATCACAAGGAAGAGAAAATATATTTACAGTACTGTACTGTGTTTATTCGTGTATAAGTGGATCCTCAGGGTTCAAACCTGTATTGTTCAAGGGTCAACTGTATATTGGATTATTTCCCTTTTTTTAAAACCCCTCTGACGGGAGAAGGAAAAATAATTGTAATGTGTTAAGTGGCAGAGGGCAGGGATATGGGAAGATAGAAACACTGATATACCTTGGAAAATCCCCATGTGAACAAAAGATTAGATTATTATGTAGGCTATGTTTGAAATAGTACTCGAATGAACAAGAGGGAGGAATCACATTGAAACAGATCAAAATCATGAACTGTGGAAAGATCTCTGAAAGTGAAAGGTGGGCCAGCTTGAGTAGGAACTTCCTTAATTCCATATCATCTTGTCAGCAACCGTGAAGTTGCGGCCATCAGGCAAAGACTTTAAAATAAAAAATGTGGGACCTGAAAGGAGAGTTTCCTGGGCTCTGAGGGGCGGGGTTCTGGGACTCTGGAAGCCTTAGGATGTTGTCTATACTCGACTCTGGGGGGACCGCAAGGCTGTGGCAGGCCTATCCCTGTGACATGTGTGGCCTACTCTTCTTTATTTTTTTAAAAATTGAAGTACAGGTCATCCTTTTTGATGGCTGAATAATATTCCATTGTATGTATGAACCACATCTTTATTCATTCGTCTGTTGAAGGGCATCTCTGTTCTGGATGGAACTGGAGAGGATTATGCTAAGTGAAATAAGCCAAGCAGAGAAAGACAATTACCATATGGTTTCACTCATATGTGGAACATAAGGAATAGAGCAGTGGACCCTAGGGGAAGGGAGGGAAAACTGAACGGGAAGAAATCAGAGATGGAGACAAACCATGAGAGACTCTGGACTCTGGGAACCAAATTGAGGGTTACAGAAGGGAGGGGGTGACCAGGTGATGGGTGTTAAGGAGACCATGTGTTGGGATGAGCACTGGGTGTCATACACAACTAATGAGTCATTGAACACTACATCAGAAACTAATGATGTACTGTATGCTGGCTAATTGAACATAATGAAAAATAAAAAAATAAAAAATATAGACAAAAAAATTGAAGTACAGTTAACACATGATGTGACATTAGTTTCAGGTGTACAGCATAGTGATTCCACAATGGTGTCCATTATGCCATGCTCCCACACCTGGAGCCACCACCTGTCACCATACAACGCTCTTACAATACCTTTCACTATGTTCCCCATGCTGTGCCTTTTACTGTATTTGTGACTTACTCACTCTGTAACTGGAAGCCTGTGCCTCCCACTCCCACTCACTTGTTTTGTCCACCCCCCCACTGTGTGTGGCCTACTCTTGAGGGATATTTTGCACAGGGTGGGGTGTGTGAGAGAGGGTCTCATTCAGGGCAAACCCTCACCAGCACCAGATGCCGCAGAATGAAGGGAAACCCAACGGAAGGGACAAGGGCAGGGCCTCATTTGCAAAGAGCTGCAGAGACCACCCATCAGAGAAGCCTCCTGCATGGACAGGACTTCTGGCCAGCACAGGCTGTTCCAGCAGCTTATAGCAGAGGGAGCCACACAGGAGCCCTATCTGTGTGTGTGTGTGTGTGTGTGTGTGTGTGTGTGTGTGTGTGAGATGGTCTTCCATGCCGAGAATGGCATACAAGTGCAGTGAATGCAGGGCAGCTGTCCGCTACAAACCCCCATGTGTCCACACCAGAGCACCACGCTGGAGCCCCCCCTTCCCCCCCAATGTGGTGAATGCGGGAAATTCTTTAGCTGCTGCTCGAGTCCCCTTCAACAGCAGAGTTCATGCTGGAGAAAAGCTCCATGAGTCCGACAAATGGAAGGGGTTCTTGAAACAGCGCATTAAATGTCCGAGTTCAGCCTGGAAATGACCTTCTAAGTGCAGTGAACGTGGGAAAGCCTTCCGCTCCGGCTCCCGCCTCCCTTGCCATGGAAAGCTCACACCGGGTGAAGCCCTCATGAGTACAGCAAGTGTGGGAGAGCACTCAGCCAGAGGTCTCATCCGATTAACACTCGAAGTTTAACAACCTAGATAGGCTGTTCGTTGGGGCAGCAGACGAGGGAAAACGTTCACACAAAGTTCTAAACTCTTCTAGCACCAGGCAGTTCCCACTGGAGAGAGGCTGTAGCATTATGGAGAATGTGCTCTCTTCTTTCTTAACGTGATAGCTCACGCACAGAGAAGCTCTGATGGTAGCCTTTGCTGTGAAGCCAGATGTCCAACATCATTCACCCAGTTTTTCCACCTGGAAGGAGTCCCCAGAAGTCAGGTATGTCAGAGTGTTCCGGAGTGTGTAGCAATTGTGGTCTGCTCATGGGGTTGACCCGTTTTGTCACTAATCAGTTCTTGTGGCTGAAGTCATCTTAGCGTTCCCAGCTGGTGGGTCTCCCTTGTTTGCAACAGTCAGCTCAATATTCTCTGAGAAGGGGGACTTCTATTGTCTCTCCTTGCTCCCCGGAGGGAATCATAAGTAACCAGAGCTCACTGGTTGCAAGAATGACAAGGCTCACGGGGGAACCATATTTTATGTGAGATCACTGGCAGTGTTAACGGAGTAGGTGGGGCTACAGCAAACTGGAGAGAAGCTGCCTATCCTAAAGGTCCATCTATAGACACTTCCATGAACATGGCTCTGCAGGATGAGGCGTCTGCAGAAATTCTCAGAACTTCTAGACCAGTGTCTCTCCTTTGCTCGGTGTTACTGCCAGAGCAAATAATCTAAAGCTTTTGTGGGTTACTACAGCCTCTGTGGACTATCCATGTCAAGGTCATTGCTGCACACATAAGAGAATGGGGAAGGGAAGGAAGGTGGACCTCACCGTCCAGCAGTATGGCATTTGTGATAGAGTATTCTTGATGACCCAGATGGAAAGGGCTTTTATTGTTTATTGGGATTTGCAGTCAAGGTGGAGGACAGAGACGGTGCAGTGAATACAGGGTTATCAAATCTTCTGTTTTTCTAAAATGAGGGGTAAATCCAGATTTTCACGTGCAGTGATTTATTTTAACATTTTATTGAGGTATCAGTGACGCACAGCACAGTGTAAATACCCGGTGTATGCAGTTTCATAAGTTTTGAAATACAAATTCAAGGATGAAACCATCCTCATAATCACGATAATGAACATAGCCATCACCTCCAGCTCTCCCCTTTATAATAGGTCTCTCCCTCCCTCTCCATCTTCACATCTCCAGGAAATCATTGATTTACTTTCTTCTCTTATTGAATTGTTCACCACTTCTAGAATCATTAAGTGTTCACTCTTTTTTGTCTGATTTCTTCCTACAGCGTGATTAGCTCGGGCAGTGCGTACTCACTCCAGCGCTGAGCAGGGTTCTGTAAGAGGAACGCACCACGATTAATCTACTCTTACGTGACACGTGAGACTTCAGCTTTTACAAATGAAGCTGCTATGACCATGAACATAGAAGCCTTTCTAGGAACATATGCTTTCATTTCTCTTGACTTAATGCCCATGTCAGAGAGTACATGACTGTTTGCCTTTTTAAGAGACTGCCAAATTGTGTTTTAAAATGTATGTTTCCAACAGCAGTGTGGAGCAGTTACGGTTCTTACACATCCTCACTTCAAAAGTCCACGGTAAGTATTTTCCATTGTTTCCATTCTAATAGATGCGTATTAATGCCTCATTGTGGTTTTAACTAGTATTTCCCTAATGACCCATGATTTTGAGCAATTTTTCATGTGTTTATTTGCAACCCACACAGCTTCCTTGGTGAAATGTAAAAATTCATCTTTTGTCTATTTTTTTTTTATTAGTTTCAGAGGTAGAGTTCAGGGAGTCATCACTTGCATATAACACTCAGTGCTCATAAAATCACCTGCCCTCCTTAATGCCCATCACCCAGTTTCCCCATCCCGCCACCTTCCTCTTCTCTTAGCAGCCCTCTGCTTGTTTCCTATGATTAAGAGTCTCTTGGGGTTTGTCTCCCTCTCAATTTCATCTTATTTTATTTTTTCTTCCCCTCCCCTATGTTCATCTGTTTTGTTTCTTAAATTCCACATATCAGTGGGATCATATGATAATTGTCTTTCTCTGATTGACTTATTTCACTTAGCATAATACCCTCTAGTTCCATCAAGGTTGTTGTAAATGGCAAGATTTCATTCTTTTCGATGGCTGAGTATAATATGCCATTATATATACCACGTCTTCTTCTTTTTTTAAAGATTTTATTTATTTATTTGACAGAGATAGAGACAGCCAGCGAGAGAGAGGGAACATAAGCAGGGGGAGTGGGAGAGGAAGAAGCAGGCTCATAGCGGAGGAGCCTGATGTGGGGCTCGATCCCAGAACACTGGGATCATGCTGTGAGCCGAAAGCAGACGCTTAACCGCTGTGCCACCCAGGCGCCCCTACACCACATCTTCTTAATCCATTCATCTGTCGATGGACATCTGGGCTCTTTCCATATTTTTGGCTTTTGTGAACATTGCTGCCCTTTTGTCTATTTTAAAATACACGTTGGTTGGTATTTCTGTTTTCATTAAGAAGAAAACGGTGGTTTTGATTTGTATTTCCCTGATGCCAAGTGATGAACTTAAATACAAAATTTTTAAATAAAGAAGAAAACAGTGAAACCGCAACAAATCTTTAAACTTCAGTCCTTTATCAGTGATATCGATGACTTCTTTTCTGACGGGGAAATCCTTTTTGACTAGTAAAAGAATATTTGATCAAATTTTTGTGGTGTTCATAATATAAAGCTACAGAACATGGGATACTTTTAAATTTCATCTCAACTATTAATACCTTCTCCACCACTTTAAGTCAATTAAGCAATAAATCAATTAAGAAACAAATCAAACTCTGAAAATAATGTAAAGAATAAATATAATAAAGGCAGATTCCATTANCGTGTATGCAAATATGCATGTTCGAGGATGCTTACCCTAACATTTCTATAACACAATGTAGAAACAGCTCCTCGCTGATAGGGCATTGGCCCCAGGCACTGTGGGGGCTCCACGGGGGAGAACGCTGCTGGGGGTGGAGAGGGCAGGCAGATGCGTGTGCACCGCTGTGAAAACTTCCCAGGACATGTTGTGGGAAATGGTGTGCACTGTGTGTTCATGCTTGTGTCAGAAAAAGTATTGCCTCTAGAAATAGAACAAGGTGTCACTGGGGCCGGGGGTGCTCACTTTCCTTTTATATTTATGCCTTCTTTACTAGTTTACCATGGACATGTGCTACTTTATGTTAAAGACTAAAGATTTACGTCAATCAAAGCTGACAAGCAAAGGTGTAATTTAGGACCAGTGGCCAGGTTGATATTTAGACCACACGTAATTCCCAATCAACAAAGTCATTGTTTTAGTGATTCCATAGACGCATAAGAGTATGACGTTTTTGTTTTCCAGAATAATTCGCACCCCTGTGCTGTTAGGGTTACAGATCAGCTAGCTTGCCTAGCTTTATGAAAAGGCCGCAGACATAGGACGTGGGGGGCCTTGCACTGTGACGGTGGCCTGGCTGGCGGGGGCGCCAGGCACACATGGCCCTAGTTGCAGGGTGTACAGGGTGTGGGTGCAGATGTCCAAGTGGCAAATAAAGCCGCTGGAAGGGGTGACACACGAAGGCACCGCTCAGAAGTAAGCGGAGCCTCTTAGGCGCTCTGTGCAGGCTTTCGGCTTTTTATTTTAGCGGGGTTTTGTGGTTGTTCCGTGGAGGGGAACTGATCATGTCACTCCTGAAAAAGAGTCAGCCCCACTTCTCAAAGTCCCAGGAAACAATGGAGATTCCTGCGATCTGCTTCAGTGCGCCAGCCTCTGGTGTGTTAAAAGAAAATTTTCCACAGACGATTTACAGATCTATGAGGCTTTTATTCAGCGATTAACGAGCTGGGCAGCACGCAGCCTAGCAGGGAGAGAGTTGTTCTAGAAAAGCTGTACAAAGCGAGATTTTTTTAGACCAAATGAAGCAGGAACAAGGAAGTTATTCTGGGCGTTTGCGGATTGGTTAGACAGGGTTACTTTCCTTATGTACAGCAAAGGGAAGGCTGGGAGCCGGTCAGGTAATGTGTGCTGAGCAGGCCAGGGTGGATTGGTGGACCTCAGGCTTCCTTTGCTGGGAGAGCAAGCACAGGAACTTAGTTACGTTTTGGATTGCTGACGTGGGGCTTAGCATGAGTGACTCCATCTTGGGTCTAACCCGGTTAAACAGGTGTGAGCCACAGGTTCCTTGTCCCTGGGTCTCCCCCCTTGCATTCTCAAGCAACCCTCTCTTCCTCTACACTCAGATTTTCCAAGTGCACATGTCAATGATTAAGTGATCCTGTGTGATGCTTCATCACAATGCCTGTGTGCCCAACTTGGCATTTGGCAGTTTCTGCTTTATTACAGTTTATGTGGTTTAGCTCCTTTATTTATTTGGTAGTTGTTTGATTTCACTTCAAAATAAAAACCAGGGGATTGCTTTCCAATGGGACAAGGATGAGGATGTTTCATGCCACAGATGACAGTGGCTGATGGCCTCCTTTGACCTTGCAGTAGGGCTCTGCGGGTTCATCCTGGACTTGAAACCAGCCCCATCACACCGGTGCTCAATGAGGCACCAGTCTCAGAATCAGTGTCTATCTTCTGCTCTCCAAAATTCAGTCAGCTTGGTCACTCAAGGTCATGAGGTCTATTTTACCAAGGGAGAATGATCAGACTGTGTCTGGCAAACACTCAAAGACTTGCTGGAATTGTTTATAAAGTCAAAGGGGAAACAAGATTCTATTTTCCAAGATTTTATTGCCCCGCAACATTTTAGGATCTCCTCTAGTTTATGACAATTGCACACTTATTAGAAAAACACCAGGATGAACGACTTAGTCTCTGCTCCACTGGAGGATTTCTTTTTAGATTTGCTCTTTCAATTACATCCTTCCATGATGGGAACATCAGAAATGAGGAAGAATGGAAATATTTACATCCTCATCACAAACTTCATCTCTACAATCAACTTTTTAATATTTATTTATTTATTTTCATTTACTTTTTAAAATATTTAATTATTTATTTTACAGAGAGACACAGAGAGAGAAAGAGCGAGAAAGAGCATGAGCCCACGAGAAAGGGGAGAGGCAGAGGGAGAAATGGAATCCTCAAGCAGATTCCACACTGGGGGGGCGCCTGGGTGGCGCAGTCGTTAAGCGTCTGCCTTCAGCTCAGGGCGTGATCCCAGACTTCTGGGATCGAGCCCCACGTCAGGCTCTTCTGCTGGAAGTCTGGGCATGGAGCCTCATGCGGGGCACAATCTCATGACCCTGAGATCATGATCTGAGCCCAAACCAAGAGCCTAGCTGACTGAGCCACCCAGGCACCCCAGCTTTTTTATATTTAATATCTAAAAACATTGTAAATTACGACACATTTCCAAAATAAATTTTACTCCCTAATGAGTTTTCACAATTCCTTGTTGCAGTTGTTTTGACTACAAATATCAATTAGATTCAAGTTTCTTTCTGTTGAAGAGCCATGAGAACTTTCTAAGAGAAGACACGTCTTAAGGATTCACTCCATAGGGTGTGTAAGACGCACGTTCAGAGCGCCGGGGGGCAGTCGCTGTCGAACATGCTGCTTTAGGGATGGTAACACTGAGCCTGGCAGAGGGTGAGTGATGTGTCCGTCATGGGACGTGCGAACTCTATCCTATGGTTTCAACTCAAGCCCACGTCATTCTTCACTCCAACACTTGGGAAGTGCTTCAGCCGAGGAAGTTAGCCACCGTTCCCCCGCATGATGGTTTGGTTCGACTGGACACACATGCGCTGTGAGCGTCTCCGCTGAGGATCAACGTTGTACCGCTTAGTTATGTCACCTAACGCAATCACGTTGTTGTTTCCTATAGAATGGGAATAGGTCATTGTATAAACGCCTATTTCTTTCGGGGAGGAAAAGGTTGAGCGTTTCTGCAAAAACTGGAAAAATGAGAAGAAAAGAGAAATTATGGAACATATGCGGGCAATAATGTCTAATGATGAAAAGAAGTAGGATATTGTTACAGCAGCAAAAGAGAAAGCGGGGGATGAAGAAAGCCTGGAGCTCAACATCCTGATCAACCGGGAAATGCAAGCCAAAACCACTATGAGATATCACTGCACACCTATTAGAGTGGCATTATCAAGAAGACAAAAATAACAAGTGTTGGCGGATGTGGAGAGAAGGGAGCCCTTGTGCACTGTTGGTGGGAAAGCAAACTGGTGCAGCCACTGTGAACAGTATGGAGGCTCCTCAGAAAATTAAAAATGAATTACCATAAGATCCAGCAATCCTCCTGCTGAGCATATATCCAAAGGCATGTATCCAAAATGGGACCTCAAAGAGATATTGGCACTCCCATGTTCATTCCAATATTATTCACAGTAGCCAGGAGATGGAGACAAACTAAGTGTCTGTCGGTCGATGAGTGGATAAAGAAGGTGTGGCGCATATGCACACTGAAAGATTATCCTGCCACGAGAAAGAAGGAGATCCTGCCATTTACAACACGGATGGGGCTTGAGTGCATTATGCCGAGTGGAGTAAGCCAGACAGTGAAAGAGATACTGCATGGTCTCAGCATAAGTCTGAGGATCAAAGGTAAGCCACGGTGAGGACAGTTGATAACGTTCTAGTATGGAACTGAAATTCGCTAAGGGAGTAGAACTTAATGTTTTCACCAAAACAGCATCAACAAAAACATAAACCTGTGAGATGACAGCCGTGTTAAAGAAAGTAAAGCAAACCTGGGCTGAAGTTATAGAACTGACGAGAGAGAACTGAGGTAAGTGTGCACTGTTGTAGGCGCAGCGGGAGGTCAGAAACAAGCTCTGTGATGTTGTCACTCTAGAATTTGCCCGTGAGCAAGGGGAGGAGGTTAACGCTGGCACAGAGATAGACAGCACACATCATCGTGGAGGGTGGGCAGTGCTCACTCAACGCCGATACAGTTACATGCTTCACCTTAACTCCGTGCGTTATCAGTGCTCATGCTTTATCTGAGGAAGGAGGTTGGGGGCATAAAGGATTCAGGCGTGTATGTGGGGACTGTGTACACTGTGGGCGGTAACTCCTCAGCCCCTTCTCTCACTGTGGACATGTATGCACAGGTGTATATATTTGCACATAGATGTGCATGTTGTACGTATCCACACACATATCGAGAGAATATATGACATATACACATATACATACATACACATACATACACATACACAAGAGCCAGGATATACACGCACACAGACAATGAAGCATTTGAGTAGTTAACTTCTTGTAGTGAAGCGCTTCCTACATGAAAATGTCTTTCTCACACCAGTATTTTCTCTCTAGTTAACACGGTTAAAAAATGTATATATTTCAGTATTCCAGAGGGAAAACACAAGAGGAGTATATTGGAGGCTTTCTGGAAGCTCTACTCATAGGTAAAATGTAATTCCTGAAAAGTCCAGGTCAGGCTGTGGGCCAGGGGAAGGGAGAGGCAAAGTAGCGTAGGGAGAGAGATTACAAAGGCACAGGTAAGTGGGGTCGTGGCAGACGCCTAACGAAGGAGCACGAGGGGCAAGGGAACTAACGAATCTAAGTAAGAGAGTGAGGGCAGATTTGAGGACGTGGGAAGTAGAAGGAAAATGCTTTCACAACGGCACTGAGGGCAGTGAACCACCAAAGAAAGTGTGTAAGAAAAGAGTGGGTGAAACTTCAGAACAACTCAGGCAGAATGACATACGTCAACAGAGAACAAAGTTTAGGAAGGGGAGACTCTCGCTGCACAAGCCCTTTACCTGGGAGAATGATAACAGCAGAGCAGGGAGAATGATGGGGTCAAATAATGTTAATGACATGAAGCCCGTGAAATGTAAGGACAGAGACTATGTGACTTTGAAAACAATAAAGGCTCTATATTGTTCTCCTGTCCAAATCCGACCCAAAGCCTAAGAGAGCGATGCATAATGCCAGAATGCGTAGGATTGAATGCATTTCATTGAAGTTTTGCTGTGAGTAATTTATGTGTGGCTGCCACCGACTGGATGCACGGTTTCTCAGCCGTGATTTTTATATTGCTTTTTGGAACAGCACTATTGAGAATCACTCCTTGACCTTTCATCATTTTCAGGCTTGTGTATTCACTATGCTCTATGTAATTTTCATAAATTGCTTTGTAATTGTTCTGTCATTTCAGGTTGCATCTCCCTGAAAATATTTTAAGTTCTTTGAGGTTATGGACTTTGTCCTCTATTTTTTTTTTTTTTTTGGTATTTATAACCTACATTTCTCTTTTCCGAACTTATCTCCTTCTTCCCCTTCTCCCCAACACACACACGTGCGCGTGCATACAAACACGCGCAAACATGCACACAGGGCACCTTGTGTGTGGAAGATGATCTCTCAAGACTTGGTTACTGACCAAAGACTTTGGAAAAATTAATTGACAACTTATCTTTGCATCCAATGAACTTAACATTTTATTTTTAAAAGTTATTGATAAATGGGGCTTTTGAATGCTCAACTGAAAAATTTCAACATTTTAAGATTGATAGAATATTTACACTACTTTTGGAAGGAGCCCTGTGCTGGAAGTTGGCACACACTGGTTTAATTTTGACTATGTCTTAGCTGTATGACCCCAGCAATTTGTATGATCTCTCCCAAAGTGAGTTTTCTCACCTATAAAATGAGATTTCAACTAGGTGATCTCTGAAATTCTTCCAGTTTTTTAGTCAGTGATACAAATACCTTGTTTTTGAAAGTAAGGGAGAAAAGAAAAATGATAGACTGAAAGAAGACAACTGAATGCTAACGGTGGGGTAGAGGTGGAAATAAAAACAAGAAAATGGAGCACGGTGATTACTTTTTCATTCTCTACCTTCAGTCAATTCTCAAGGGCTTAATGAATTTATTTTCATTCCTCTTCACTTCCATTCCTTGGCTCTTATTCCAGGGAACTAATAATGCAATCTCCCAAACCAATCACTCTTCTTAAAAGAAGCTTGTCATTTCCCTGTCCCGTTCAACTCACAGCTGGTTGGCCATGCCAGGGTCCGTTCTGAGCTTTCTGCCTCCTTACTCTTCCTTCTCCATGCCGTTGCCCAGCTCATCCCCAAATAACCCTCTGAATCCAAACAAATCCCACCCCCATGCCGAGCAAACTACACCTGACTTCTTCCTTTAGTGTTTCCTTCAGCTACCAGCCTCAGCTGCGCTCCAGTGGCCCGGTCACATTGACTGCCCTGCCCATTTTCTTACTTTCACCTCCTCAAGTTCAGAAAGAGAGGGCGATGTTTTCCTTCAGCTCAACCTCTACTTCCAGACTATTTCTTCTCCACCTTGTATTAAGTCCACAAATAAAAGAAATCAAACAGAACCACCACCCACACCCACCCACCCACCCGCCCACACACACCCACACACACCCACCCCCCCACACCCCCCCACACCCACACACACCCACCCAAACACACACACACACACACACACACACCCCACACACCCACACACACCCACCCAAACACACACACACCCACCCCCACACACCCCCCACACCCACACACACCCACCCAAACACACACACACACACACACACACACACACACACCCCCACACACCCACACACACCCACCCAAACACACACACCCACCCACCCACCCGCCACACACACACACACACACCCACCCAAACACACACACACACCCACCCACCCCCACACACCCCCACACACCCACCCCCACACACCCACCCCCCCCACACCCCCACACACACACCCACCCGCCCACACACACCCCCCCACACCCCCCCCACACCCCACCCAACACACACACACACACACACACACACACCCACACCCACCCGCCCACACACACACACCCACACACCATACTCTCCACCTCATTTCCACAGAGCTCATCTTTTCCAGGTCATGGGCCCTATACTTTTTACTCTTGCTCATCATAGGTCTTCAGAAATTTACACCCCGCCATTCACTGAGGGTTTTGGAGGCCACCTCACAAACTTGTCCCCACCCGAGTCTGCCTTTTACTCTGACTTTCATGACCATGGTGTCTTGGTTTACCTTCTCCTGCTCATTCTTCCAAGTCTCCCTGACAGCAATCACTTTCTCTGTCTTCCTGTAATTGTTGCTGAGCCCATTTCTGTGTCGTAGGCTCCTCTCTTCTTTATACACATGGTCTTTGTCAGTCTCTTCCGTATCGATGTCTTCAATGACTTTTTCTGAGCTTCTTTCTCTCACCTCTTTGTTCCTTGCTCAAACTGATTGCTTAGACCTGCTCGGCTACTGGTTTACCCAATTTCTCATTTGTGTAATGCACAGATCATGGGTTAGAGAACTCACTACATGGAAGACTCAACAGTCACGCTTCATTTCCTGCAGTGACATCCTCTGACTCAAACTCCAGCTCAGATTTCCCTATCTCCAATGTATTCTCCACCTTGAAAACAGAGTGCTGGCTCTATACAAATCTGGTTATATGACTCTCTGCTTGAAAAGTAATTGTCGTGTAACTGAGGATTCTTATTGAGTTTCCATCCTTATGTTGTGCATTCCAGCTCCTTCTTTCCTGTATCTCCGTGTGTGTAACACTTGTGCTCTTCTCTTCATTTGGTTCAGTTCTACTCATGTTCTTAGTGGAGACATCACTTTGTTTAGGTTGTTCCAGAACCTGCAAAAAGGGTCGTTAATCCCAGAGCACCTGTATTTACCTCTAAGGTAGTACTTTTTACGTTACAAATTCTCTTTCTTCGTCTGTATCTGCTATCACACTGCCAGTTCCTTGAGGTCAAAGAGTGTGTCTTGTTTACTGCTTTATGTGCAATCCCCAGTACAGCAGCTGGACAGAATGGATGCTTGTGGAATATTTATTGAATGAATTAATACTTTCCTGCCATTATGTTGTGATTACTCAATTTCATGCAGGCCTTTATTTTTAAGTATATTTCAATAAATATCTACATTGAAAAAGAGAAGACACTGGGGGAGTAGTTGAAATTTATCATTACGTGAAAAAATAGTTTATGGCTCTGCAAAGTGGTCATTAAGTGCAACAGGAATGCACATGCTGAGCACTCTGGGAAACAGTGTAAATAAGGTCAAAGTAATAGAAACATTTTCTGAGAAGTTTGGTGATGTGATCGCAAGACCACCGAGCAAAAATTATAAATGAATAAATAAATAGCCCAAAGACATAAATTTATATGAACACGCTTTTGGGTGTTTATTGACATTCAATCAGTGTTGAGGAATGATGGTGGTAGGGTGAGCAGAACCTTCTTTCAGACTGGCAGATCTGGATTCCAATCTTGATGGTGCTTTCTGGCTATGAAAACTAGAAATGATACCGGACTTGGTCTTAGTCTAAGTTTGCACAGCTGTAAATTGGGGTGCTATCAACCGAATGTTTGTGCCTTCCCCAAATTCGTATGTTGAAACCTAACCCCCAGTGTGATGGGATTAGAGGATGGGCCTTTGGTGGATGATTAGGTGGTGAGGTTAGAGTGCTCATGCATGGGGTTGTGTCCTGATGGAGAGAACCCAGAAAAGCCTGTTGCCCTTCTACTGAGTGAGGATGCAGGGAGAAGACAGCTGTCTGTGAACTGGAGCGGGTTCTCACTCCTCCAGACCTGACAGTGCCTTGGTCTTTGACTTCCAGCCCCCAGAACTGTGAGAAACGAGTGTCTGCTGTTCATAAACCCTTAGTCTCTGGTATTTTTGTTAAAAAGCCCAAATGGACTGACACGTGAAGATGCCCCTTTAAAGCTCAGGAGCAAAGATGAAGCAATGTGTGTGTGGTGCCCACGCCGTCAAAGCGTCAAAGCTGCTCACTCCGCAGTGATTACGGCTGTTCCTGCCATTACCGCTTTACCACTGTTACCACTAATCGTTGCTGCTGCTGCTGCTTCTTTTCCTCCTTCTCCTCCTTCTCCTCCTTCTCCTCCTTCCCCTCCTCCTCCTCCTCCTCCTCCTCCTCCTCCTCCTCCTTCTCCTTCTCCTCCTCCTCCTCCTCCTCCTC
>NW_024423675.1:66510381-66600124 GCF_017311325.1 Ursus maritimus | reverse complement strand
CTCCTCCTCCTCCTCCTCCTCCTCTTCCTCCTCCTTCTCCTTCTCCTGCTTCTGCTTTTTTTAAACAAATTTACAAATAAAACAAAACAAAGAGAGCAGATTGGTGGTTGCCAGAGGGGATGGGGCCAAGGTGTGGGTGAAATGGGTGAAGGGGGTCAGGTGGAATAAGTCTCCAGTTATAAAATAAGTAAGTTCTGGGGATGCATGTCCAGCCTGGTGACTGGAGTAGCGATATTTTACTGCATATCTAAAAGTTGCTAAGACCGTAGATCTTGAAAGTTCTCGTAAGAAAACGTAACTGTGTGTGACATAACTAGACATACTGTGGTGATCACTTGGCGGTGGATACAAACATTGAATCATCTTGTGCACCTGAAATGACTATAATGTTATATACCATTCATACTTTAATTAAAAAAAAGAGGTGTTTTTTTAGATCTCCTTTTAAGGCAAGAAAAATATTTTAAAACACTATATTGTGGTTGTATTGTTTTCCTTTTCTTATCCTTTGTCATTTTTTACATAGAGTTTTAAAAGTTGGCAAGAATCTGGTTTCTTAATGATATTGCTAATGGAATATTCCCTGGGAAGTAGGTTAGTTCACATCTCTGAGCTTAACAAGCGCCGGGTTCAGTAAGAGAGCAAGTGTTACAGGTCACACGAAGTTCCCAGAGAGGTTCCTGTTCAGAAAAAGGAAATTCGCTATTGCATTTGGAGAAAGAATGTGAAACATCAAGGCTAGTTATTATCAATTCACCCTAAAGGGAAGCTGTGGATCCTCAATCCTCATACTTTGGACTCATTTGGGAAACTTTTGTGTTATTAATGAAGGTCTAAGAAAGTATTGAAGGCAATCAAGTCTTTAAGTCACAATCTCACAGTACTTGAAATAAATTATTATGATCCTATTTTATTTTATATTTTTAAAGATTTATTTATTTAAGAGAGAGGACAAGCGGGAGGGGCAGAGGGAGAGGGAGAGAAAAACTTAAGCCGACTCTGCACTGAACATGGAGCCTAATGCAGGGCTCGGTTTCACGACCTTGAGATCATGACCTGAACCAAAACAGTTAGATGCTTAACCAACTGAACCACCTAAGCGCCCCTATTATGATCCTATTTTAAAAAGTGTATGAATGGGTATTCCAGAAGAATAATGACAGGATTCCAAAACAAAAAACCATGAATGTTTCTGGTCAAATACATTTTGTAGACCTTGGGTCAAATGATGTCCACTGGGTGTCTCGTATAAAAGACTACTCAGAGATATTCATACACAAAGGGGGATTTCATATGCAGTTTCCCAATGTTTCTGTAGCCTGAGCTGTTTTGATAGAGCATATGTTTTATAGTACATAGCTATTTGGTGGAACTTAGACTGGAAAATGGTGGTATAACACAGTTTGGTGTTAGGTCAGAGTTTGGGTTGCTGAAACAGACTATCATAGACTGGGTGCTTATAAACAATTGAAACTTATTTCTCAAAATTCTGGAGGCTGGACGTCCGAGATCAGGGTGCCAGCGGGGTTGGGTTCTTGTGAGAGGTTTCTTTAGGGTTGCCGGCTGCCCACTTCTTGTATCCTCACAGGGCAGACAGCAGAGCCTGGAAGTAAACTCTCTTCAGTGACTCTTGGAAGGACACTAATCCCGTCATGAGGAGCCCACCCTCATGACCTCATCTAATCCTAAGTACCTCTCAAAGGCTCCACCTGGTGCTGCCATCACACTGGAGGGTAGCGTTTCAGCATATGAACTCTGGAAAAACACAAAAATTCAGTCTATAACCGTTGATGCCTCCAAATTGGCACCAATAAAGATGGCTGCATAAATCCTATCCATAATGATTAAAAATATAAGGCATATTCTCGAGCCTCAGAGTTTGGATATTTGTCTGTCAATTGATCCAGTGCTCAAAAAAATAACATGAGAAAGAAATTGATTATATCACAATGAATTCCAAATGAATTCAAATCTGTTTCCTTCTTACCACCTCCTTTACCTCGTCAGTGGTACAAATTATGTTCACCCCTCACCTGGAATACTGTGCCCTGTGTGGCAGCCTCTTTCTTTTCAAAAAGCTTATCTGGGTAAATTAGCTTTTGCTTTAAGTTTTCATTGGCTACCATCCAGAATCTTCCTTTCAGCTTCAAATACATGGCCAGCCTGGTGTCTCCCCAATTCTGTGATCTCATCCCACATTACCCCCTGTCTTACGCTCTGCACTGAGCTGCAGTGACCTTCACAAGACGCTGACCACAGGCTCCCCCCACGCTGAGCCCTTTCCTCCTCCCAAGCCTGCCCAGGGTCACTTAGGCGGTTTCTTCTCATCCTACAGATAATGCCTGGGGAGTAATTTCTTTGAGGAGGTCTTTGTTGATCTCCTCGATTGGGTCGCATACTTTTATGGTGCCTGTTGGTGGCACATTTTGATTTTAACACTTATAACTGCGGTAATCATGCATCCGTTTTGGGGATTGTTTGATAATTCTCTGCTTCCCCGCCAGATGATAGGCTACACAAGAGCTCCACCTTTTCTGTGTTTGTCCCTCATTGTATGTCTTGTCACTTAGGAGTATTTAACACATAGTTTGTTTACTGAATTAACTAAACAGTTGGTTTTTCAAAAGGCTGTCGATGACTTGCCTTAAACTCTATCTTCAGGGAACCTATTCTGAACCGTATCCAGGCTACACAAGCATGGCCAGAAGGAGCCCACAATCTAAAATCCCAGCCCATTTGTGTGAGTACTATGCGTACTGTAGATGATGTATATAAAACTTATGATATATTTATGGGCAGAACTGTGGGCCCATGTAAGTGCCTGAGAACACGAGCATCCACAAGTCCACAGCAGATCCTTCTTGTTCTCACCAGTTCCTGCTGTGCTTGGTTCTACGTAAGTCAACCTGGAGTGATCTTTCTGCTTGAAGGACAGTCCCGGAGCGGAGCACTGCACTGCATTTCAGGGCTGTCTCACTGATTCGATTGTCTAATAAGTCTTTTCATTTAAAACCCCAAGCCTGTGTGGGCACTAGCTCTTCCTTTCCTTGGAACACACCTCCTCGGGGACAGATTCTCTTCAATTACGTACTTTGGCATTGCTACTGTCCTTTTATGACTTTTATCTCTCTCTCTTCCTGCTACTTTATGACTCTGCCTTTCCCCGATATAAAGCAAGTCGTTTCCTACATTTTATGAGCCTCAAGCATGGGCTGCGACTCATAATTAATTTGAGCACAAGCCTAGCTCAACACTAAAGCAATGAGACCCTTGAAGAAGAGAAGGAGCCACTTTCTTTTCAGATGGACTTCGAGAATGAGAGGGTGATTGAGGATGATTTGTCAAACCGTTCTGCCACATGTAAGCAGCGACTTTACATCCTCCAGGAGCAGCTTTGTAGGGGAGAGCACAGGAGCTGGCTCCTTCCTGCCTTCCCTTTCCCTGCAGACGTCACGTCACGTGGACGTGGGAAATAACCATCATTTATGCCAGTTCTCCACCAGTATGCCACTCAGCCTTCCATTTTCTCTCAAGTCCCTACCAAGTGAGAACAAATATTTATTTCTTATTTTCTTTTTGACTCAGAGGAAAAATAAAAATAAGCTTTTCTTTCTTTCTCTCCTTTTCCTTCTTTTTCTCCTTGTCCTTTCTTGAGTCTGTAGAAAAACTGTACTGCAGTTTCACCGAATGTCATCCCTTCATTCAAAGATTTTGGTCCTCAGGCCTCTGCATGGGAGGCTTACGTGAGCAAAGGTGCACCCTGAACTGAGGATGAGTCTCCAGTGATTCACCGTTTCAACCCGAAATATCTTATATAAATGAATTATGTAAATCCGTGCTGGGCGCATTGGATAGGCGCTCGATAACATTTCAATCAATGGATGGATTTTGAAGATAAGACATAGATTTCAAAGCTATGACTATTTCGGTACTAAATAAAAAGTCTATTGAGTTTAGTTACTTCAACTAAAGTAATTTTCTGGTTTGGTTATATATCTTATGGGTCTGGCTCAATTATTTAAATTCAGCAACTCTACTAGGTAGCTTTCACTAAATGAACCATCGCCAGACTTAGCGGTTAGAAACAATACATGTATTATTTCCGATGGCGCTGTGCGTAGGCTGCGGGCTCTTCTGTTCTGCATGGGTGTGGCCGGGACTGGACGATCTGGAAAGCCTCCCTCATGTCCGGTCATTGGCAGGATGGCTGGTCCTGGGTGGGTGGGATGTGTGGGATGCTTAGCCAGTTGGCTCATTTCTGCTCCATGAAGGCTCTGACCCACTTTGTCAGGTGAGTCCAAGGTCCTTCACATGATGACAGAAAAACCCTGCAGCATGAGACAGCAGACCCACTGCACAGGCACTTTTCCAGTCTCTGCCTTTGTCATGTTTACTATTGTTCCATCCGAAACAAGTAACGCGGGCAAGCGCGGGCTCCCCGTGGGAGTGGATTATGCAAGTGCTTGGACACAGGGAGGTAATTATGGCAGACATTTTGCAAACAACCCACTACAGTGACATATGGTGAACTAGTAAAATTTAAAAAAATGATTCATAGTGATATAACACATCTATTTTATAGTGAAATGATTTACTTTGTAGCAACCTTTTTTCTTTATTTTCTGGGTATTTTTCTTTAATTCAATGACAGAATTATACTACACATTTTATATTTTAAAACATCTTTGTGGATGATGCTAATGCCAGAGTATTGAAACTGTAACAGGGAGCAGAAATGACCTACAGTGTCCTTGTGTAAACCTGGAATCCCAGTCTCTTGCTGTCAATAAATGGTTTCATCTTCAAAGTAGATCTTGGCATCAAAAGATGTGTTATTGTGTTGGAGATACCGACAGAAATGGCAGCATCCCTGCACTCAATAGGAGAGGCAGACAAATGCTCAGAATACCACAATGCACTGTGGTAGCTACTGGAACAAAAGGTTCCAGAAGGTACCATCAGAGCAGATGAACAGCACCGAATCCAGATGGTGGAGGGGGGGAAGGTCAGGAAAGACTTCAAGATAACTCTCAAAAGAGAGGAGGTAGGTAAAAATAACGGTAGGAGCTTTCCAGTTTGAGGGGAGAAGAGGTTCCAGAGGAAGAGGAGTGAGGTCAGCAGGTGGCATGGGTGCAGCGCCCCGTGCTGGCGTGGCACGTTGGGCCCCAGGGTGGCAGAGGCAGAAAGGTGTCCCCAGAAAGGTGTGGGACACTTAGTTTTGCTTCATCCACTCATTTATCCCACCAAATAGCTACCGAATGCCTAATGCTCTAGCGGAAGGGCGCTAAGTGACCCGGACACAGTAGTAAACGGAGCACACAGAGTCTTGAAGATTCGGGAAGCTTAGATTCTAACTGGTGCAGACGATGGAATGAGAGCCACAGCCCATCAGCAACCAGGATTCCACATTGTGACCTGTGCCAGAAAGGAGGTTTCCATTCACGCTTGAAGGCACCTTGGGGAGCAATGGAGGCGCGTTAGACAGAAGATTGCTCGTGTTCTAGTTGGACAAGAATAAGAGGTATTGTGGAGACCAAGGGAAGGGAGAATTTCAAAGAAAAGTAGGTGTTACTCATGTGCAAGATAAGGGGAAAATGTCTGCTGTATTTACAGCTAAGCAGTTGTATGATCGGTGACTATCTGCTCAGTTGTAAATATATTTTATGGATATTTTAACCCTTAATACCCATTATCTTCTAGAAGAGATTAAGTAAGAGAAAATGACAGAAGCCAGGTTTTGATATTGTGAGTAAAGCCAAAAGATGTAGTTCAATGAGAGCTCAGAAAATGCCCAATTAAGCCCATTGGAAGAATTGAGACTTCATAGAGCGTGGAAAATTGAACTGAAATCAGAGACTAGAAGCATATGAAGAAGTTTGGCATTTGACAATGTAATGGGACATACAGAATATGCAAATCTGATGTTTTATCAGTCAGGATACTTTCAGTAGCAAGTGACAGAATCCAAAAGTTCAAATTAACTTATAAAAGAAAAGATGTTGGCTCAGTATCAGAATTGGCCACATCTCTAGCTTCAGACACATCATTGTGAATCTGCGTCTCCATGTCTTGGCTCCACTTCCATCTAAAATACCCTCATCCAGCAAGTTCTCTTAGGACTGTGAGGCAGTTCTCAGCAGCTCCTGGCTTACATAGTTCCAGCACTGTGGGATTTAAGTCAGAGACACTTCTGCTCAGAGCATCCCTATCAATCTCTAGAAAGGGTCTGTGTGCCCAGACCTCGGACCCTACAACAACTACTGACGATTAGATTAGTCTAATGTCGACTCTGACTGTATAAAGCTGAGCCTGAACAGCATAGGCAGGGATGGAGGGAGGTGGGTGTAGGCAGTGGCCTGCCGCAGTGGGGAGGGATAGTTTATCACCAATGTTGTTTGGAATTACAGGGACATGGTGATAATTAAAAGCAGACTTTTTAAATTTTTAAATTCTCTATGGACAATGCTCTTATTGTCTCTTATTGTCCCTCTCAATTGGTACATAACCAAGTGCAAGCAGATGTCTTTAAAAAATTGGTGGTAATTTCACCATTTTGTTCTTTCAAGGGAGAAGGTTATGTCATCTTGATTTTATAGCACTTAAGCAAATGACAGTTATTACAGAAGATACAGTTCTAAGAAAGGGTGTAAAATTAAGTCCTCAACAACCCTGTGGGGTTAGAACGACTTTAGTGAAACAATCATTCAGCAGAAAGTAATCCACTAAATGAAACTGAGAATCACCTGCTTCGAAAGACTGTTCTGTTCTCCTCTTTAGCGGGATGCATCTTGGTACCGCTCATCATCATGGCAATTGACGGTCTCTGCCAATCCTTGCAAATTCTAGAAGATCTGTGATCCGGCTTTGGGAATAAATTTCTTTGACCTTATTTCCTAAGACTTCAGGCCATGTGTTGTTGGCCTTCAGTAGCTTTGTGGGAGCAGAAAGCATTCCTCTGCTCTGCACGGCTAGGCTCTCTACAGCGGTGCTTACAGAGAGGGAGAAATCGGGCTTGCATGACAGGGGAGCAGTGAATGGGTCCTGCACGAGTCCCCAGCCCTGGGGAAAGTCCTAATCCTGACACTAACCAGGGATGATCCTGAGAAACTCCCCACACTGCTTTAGGATGCGGGTCGATCACCTGTAAAATAAAAAGTTTGGGTTTGATCATTGCCAATGTCTATTGTAGCGCAAATAGTGTCTGAGTTGTAGAAACTTTATGTTAAGTTTGCAAAAATATTTGGATACTTCCTTTATCCATGCATTTTTTACTTTTATTCTAGAGAATCTTGAGGACTTATTGGGACATAAAGGTAATCGTTAGGCTCCCTGGATTCAAAATGAAGTCCAACAGTAGCCCAAACAGACCATGGAAAAATCCCAGGGAAGAAAAATGGACTGCGTCAGTCATCGTTAAAACTATGGTTTCATTGCTGACGTGTCGCTAGAGCGGAGCCAACTGAGGTGCATCTGAGCTCTGTATGTGTGAGCTGTACGCTGGCAAGACGCCCTGTCCCAGAGCGTGTGTACTCTGAACAGCCGTGCCCACCGTGCGTGTGTGTGTGCACACTTGTGTGTGATATGTGTGTGTTGCGGTGTGTATGATGTGTGCACATGTATGTGGTGTCGGTGTGTTGTGCATAGCATGTGTGCTGTGTGTGTTGTGTGCATGTGGCATGTATGGTGTGTGAGCACTTGTATGTGGTGTGTGTGTGGTATGTGCACTTGTATGTCGTATGGGTGTGTTGTGTTTAGTGCACGTGTTTTGTGTGTTGTATGTGTGTCGTGTGTGTGGTTTATGTGTAGAGGTGTGTGCAGTGTGCGTGTGGTATATGTGCTGTGGTATGATGGGTGGTGTGTGTGTGTGTAGTGTGTGTGAGTGTGTGTGTGGTACAATGTGTGTGGTGTGTGTGCGGTGTGTGTGTGGCATGGTGTGTGTGTGTGTGTCCACTTTGCCCTTGTCTCCTGCCCCCATGTGGAGGAGGCATAGATCTTGTCCCGCTCCCTCACCCTTCCCAGGTCGGAGGCCCAGGCCCTGGTGGGACTGCTCGTCTCCACGGAGCATGTCGTGTTTGTGCTCTAAGCAGCGTGGGGGGGATACTGGCAGTTGTCCCCTTGGCCAGACGTGGAGCAAAGTCACCTGCCCTCTGCGTTCCTACCGACGGCAGCGCTGACCTCAGACTGTCCCACGGCTCCGTGTTTCAAGTGGTTCTGGGGTGCAGGTAAGGAAAGGGGTGTTAGGTTTGGACAACCTCGGGCCCCAACATGTGGCGACGTGTGCGCGCGTGCTAAGGAAAGTAGGGGTGCTCCAAATGCCATCTTGCAACTGCTTGACTGAGACCTTGGTTGCACTTGTCTCTGGAACCTCGGCTTCCTCGTTCTGGGCCGCATCCCGCCCCCAGGACCCCCGCGTGCCCCTCATCTGCCAGCCTGCAGTGAGCGGACCCTTCCCCGCCCCCCTCACCTATGTCTGCGCCACTCATTCGGCTCCATTACCTGTAAGAATTAACATCAAACACTGTCAAATTGTCAACTTACGTCACCCATTTGTTTTGATTTCAGTCTTGGAAGGCATTTCTTTTTTTTTTTTTTTTTTAATGATTTTTTATTATATTATGTTAGTCACCATACAGTACATCCCCGGTTTCCAATGTAAGGCTCGATGATTCATTAGTTGCGTATAACACCCAGTGCACCATGCAATATGTGCCCTCCTTACTACCCATCACCGGTCTATCCCATTCCCCCACCCCCCTCCCCTCTGAGGCCCTCAGTTTGTTTCTCATAGTCCATAGTCTCTCATGTTTCATTCCCCCTTCTGATTACCCCCCCTTTCTTTATCCCTCTCTTCCCCTACTGATCATTCTAGTTCTTATGTTCCATAGATGAGAGAAATCATATGATAGTTGTCTTTCTCTGCTTGACTTATTTCACTTAGCATTATCTCCTCCAGTGCTGTCCATGTTGTAGCAAATGTTGAGAACTCGTTCTTTCTGATAGCTGAGTAATATTCCATCGCATATATGGACCACAACTTCTTAATCCAGTCATCTGTTGAAGGGCATCTCGGCTCCTTCCACAATTTAGCTATTGTGGACAGAGCTTCTATGAACATTGGGGGGCATATGGCCCTTCTCTTCACTACGTCTGTATCTTTGGGGTAAATACCCAGTAGTGCAATGGCTGGGTCATAGGGTAGCTCAATTTTTAACTTTTTAAGGGACCTCCACACTGTTTTCCAGAGTGGCTGTACCAACTTGCATTCCCACCAACAATGTAGGAGGGATCCCCTTTCTCCACATCCTCTCCAACAATTGTTGTTTCTTGTTGGAAGGCATTTCTATACTTGTATTTCCTGCTGCTTTAGTTAGAAATTGTGTTCATTTGCAAATAATAAAAATCCCAACAATAGTAGCTAAAAAAGATGAATCTGTGTTAAACAATTTCTTTTTCTCATCTCAAGAAGCCTGGAAGTGGTCATCCAGGTTGGAAGGGTGGCACCATTGTGCTCGCCATTGAGAACCCAGCCCCTTCCGTCTTTTTCCTTAGCCACCTGCACAGTGTCGTGGCTCCATTTCCAAACCCCCGCTGAGCAATTTCTCCTTAGATCTGACTGGCTGTGGCTTGTGGCGAAGTCTGGGGAAGTCCGTTTATGAAGGAGGATGGAGCGGGTAGACATGGCAGCATCTAGCGGTGTCTGAAAAACCTGCGCTCAGATCCTTTGTTCACACAACACGACAAATGCCTTATGCATGGCATACGTCCACTCGGGGGTATTTGAATTTTAACAGGGACCAAGCATATATGGTAAAGGAATTAAAGCACATTCTGAATGTGAGATATTAGCCAGTTTATGGAGTTGGCCATCTGGGAGCTGTGGGACCTCTCAAGGCCCTTGGCATCACATCACCTATGGAAGAGCTGACAGTTAATTTAATTATTAGCATTAGCCCTTGACATGCTCAATATACCTGACCTAAGACAATATAATTTTAACATGATAATAAAGCCACGAAATATTATGTTGATGTAATGATGTCATGACCAGAGTCATTAGAATATTCTAATGGTCCCTCGGATGGTTTCTATTGCTCTTTAATTGTTGTCTATTTTTCATCTCTATGTTCCATTTTCCCAGCCAAGAGATGAGCAGAAAGGAAATAGCAAGCCTTTTCTGGAGAAATAGCTATTTTATTAACCATTCCGTGATTGCTTCACCTGGGTCAAGCATCATATGCAACTAGTTAACATATTTTTTACTTGCAACAGATAATCTGTCTTTATTTTTGTAAGATTCTTGTTACTTTCCATTTGGGTCTTGATAGTTCATAGTGAGAAGTGTTTAATAACTTAGTATCCAACAGTCGCTACCTGGTGCTTGGCTGCCTGGGCTTGGGGATTATGACAGGACTCAAACCCTCACATAAATTAGTACTACTTGCACAATGGAGAAGGAGCGCATAGTGTATTATTGATGACCTAGGAAAAGTGTAAGAGAACCAAATATGACTTTTCATTCTGCTGTGCTGCTATGCCATTATCCCATATCATTTGGGAGTTTAGGTAGATGTTTGACTGCGTAGAATTGATATTTTTAACCTAGCCAACTTGTGTGAAGGAACTTTGTTGCTAGGGAATTAGACAATGAGGTTACCAATATAATAATCCATGTACTTTCATAAAATGTGACTTGGAAAGTGTACAGTGCAATAATTTCCAATCAATGCACTGAATTTAATGATTGCACTTTGAAATCTTCACCAGTGATTCTCAGAATGTTAACATTTCTGACCACTGAGTCCAGGATCACACAAAGGACTTAACACTTTGAAAATTGATGAGTCTATTTTATTAGCTTGTTCAGATCCACTTTCTTTCTTGAGAACAGAACCAGAAAATTTTCTCACTTGTTTATGAGGCAAAACAAAACAAAATAAAGTTAGGAAGATCCAGGGATAAAATAACCAATCCATGGAGATAATGAGTACCAGTAAGATGCAGGTACTGAATCTTAGAAGAAATCAGAAGAAGGAACACAGTCTTGCCATTATTTGTTCTTTTAAATGCTCTTAATGGAGTGGCATGAATTTATCCTGAAGTAAAGCATTCAGGTGACATAACATCACTTACCATTAAATTCATTTAATTATTTTTAGTGAAAAACTAGGTATATTCAAAGAAATATCTGAGATGGGAGGGCTTTTCTTGCCTACAGCTTGAGGTGTGTATTATAAACACATTTCTGTCTAACTCTTGATAGTTTCCCTTAAGATAAATCTTTATTCTGTGATTTATTTCTCACGTAATAAAAAAACAAATTCAAGATTATTTATGCCTATGAATTAGTGTTTTATTTATTTATTTATTTATTTATTTATGTATTTATGTATTTATGTATTTATGTATTTATGTATTTTTAAATTTTTTTAAAAATTATGTTAGTCACCATACAGTACATCCCTGGTTTCTGATGCAAAGTTCGATGATTCATTAGTTGAGGTTGGGTGGGAGCTGTGCCTTGCTTATAACCAATAGAATAGGGCAAATTACTCCTGTAATTATGTGATTGTGTTATATAAGATTCTGTCTTTCTCGCAGACTGGTCTTGGAGTCTCTCTCTGTCTTTGGCCTCTATTTCTGTCTATCTGTCTCTCTCTCTCTCTTGCTGGATTTGGTAAAGCAAACCTCCTGAATCCTTCGGCTTCCAGGAGATGAATTCTCCAATAACTGGAGGGAGCTTGTAGGTTCATCCTTCCCCAATCTGGCATCTGATGAAATTGCAGCCCTATCAACATCTGCATTGAGGCCTGATAAGACAATAAAGCAAAGGACCCAGCTAAACCATGTCCAGATGCCTAACTCACAGAAACTGAAATGATAAAAATGTGTTGTTTTAAGCCACTAGAGTTGTGGTAATATGTTACATAGCATACCCAATGATTGCTTTATATTACAGTATCTTATTTTTAAGTGTGAGTTAATCAAGGTAGTTGATAATGCTGTTCAGATATTCCTTAGGCCTATTGATTCTTTGTCTTGTTCTTTTCTCTGTTACCGAGAGAGATATTAAAATCTACTATGGTTGTGAGTTTGTCTGTATCTTCCCTCAGAGGTTTTGTTTGGTGTATTTTGAAGTTCTATGCTCAATGTGATACTCAGTTTTATTTGTCAACTTGTCTAGCCTGTAGTCGCCAGTTGTACAGTTAACACTAGTATCGGGTATGCTGTGAATGCATTCAGTAGATTGGATTGATGTCTATAATCAGTTTATTTTAAGTAAAGAAGATTGCTCTGTGGGGGGGCCTGAATCAATCCGTGGAAAAGCTTTAGGAGCAGAGCTGAGGCTCCTGGGAAGAAGAAATTCTAGCTGTGGACTACAGTTTCAGCTCATGCTTGGGAGCTCCAAGCCCTTCCTGATGCTCTTCACTATAGACTATGGACTTGCCCAGCCAACCCCCCTAGACACGAAGCCAATCCCATTCAATGAATCTTTTAATATATATATCCTACTGATTCTGTTTCCTTGGTGGAACCTTAATGGATACAGTCAGGTTCACATACATTTATGATTAAGTGTTCATGATGCATTGAACTTTTTATCATTATGAAATGTCCCTCATTTTCTCAGGTGATACACTTTGCCTTGAAGTTTGGTTTGCCTGATATTAAGATAAACATTCCAGCTTCTTTATGCCTCCTGTTTGTATAGTATAACATTTTCTATCATTTTACTTTCAAACTGTCTCTAAAGGACATTTCTTGTAGATAGCATCTAGCTGGATTTTACATTTTTATGCATTGCAATAATTTCAGCCTTTATACTGAAGTGTTTTGTCATACATATTGTCTGCTAATTTACTTTTATATTGAACGTTAGCCCCACATTAATTACACATATTATAAAGAAAATGAAAGAGGAGTTTAAAATATTTTCTTTTATATTTTCATACATTTGTTGATTTTGTGGTCCTTATCTTTTTCAGAAGATTGCAGCTTTCCTCTGATAACTTTTCCTTTCCTTGTGGTGCATGTCTGCTAGTGATAAGTTCTCTGAGTTTTTATTATTTTTTAAATGTCTTTCTAACTTCTAAGTTTTTGAGTATATTATCACTGGATATAGAATTTAGGGCTGACATTTCTTTTTTTCTTCCTTTCTTTTCATACTTTGTAAGCTGGCATTCTATTGTTCTGGTTTCCTTTTTTTGCTGTCAGTTGTAGCATTGTTTTTTTGTCTTTCCTTTTTTGTCTTTTCTCAATATGGTCTCCTTATCTTTTGTTTTTATCTGTTTTTACAATGATGGGTCTATTATGGTAATTTTCAAAAGCATTTTATTTTGAAATAATTGCAGACTTACAGAGAATTTGCAAAAATAGTATGAACAATTCCCATATGCCCTTTACACAGATTCCTCAAATGTTCATACCAGATTTGTTTTACGTATATACATATACTAATATACCAATGTAATTTTACATATGCTATATAATTTTTTCTGAACCTATTAAAGTTAAGTTGCAGACATGTTCTTCCTCACAGGTAAATAATTCAGTGTGTGTTTCCTGAAATTGAGGACATTCTTTTATGTATCTGCAGTGCAATTATCAGTTGTATTACGCTCCTCATTAGCCTCCTGTCATTATTCAAATTTAATCAATTATCCCAGTCATATCTGTTCAAGCAGAAGGAAAAAAAATGATCTAATAATCAATCCAGGAATACTCATTGCCTTTCGTTCTCATTTCTTTGTCTTCTCTAAGTTGGAACAGTGCACGGGTCTGTGACATTTTGACAAGCGCAGACTAGTTCCCATGGTCAACACCCTCTGATCTGCAATTGCTGGATGTTCACTAACAATGGATTTGGGGTGTGCATTCGTAACGGGAACAACACAGATGGACCTTTTTCATATGTTATGTCAGACGGTACATAGTAAAGACTTGTCCCTTTACCAATGATGTTAATTTTGATCATTTTGTAAAGTGATGTCTTCCAGGTTTCTCTAATACAACATTACTACTTTATCTGTGTTACTAGTAAGTATCGTGTGCAGAGATACTTTGAGAATAGGTCAATATTTTTTTCCTCCTTAAATATTTCATCCATTATTTTTAGTACTCACTGATGATTCTTGCCAGAATAAATTATTGCTGTAATGAGTATCAAATGGTGTTTTTCTAATTTGATAATCCCTTCTAAATTTATGCTTTTTAGTTAAAGTGTGAGCACTTTTAATTTTCCACTATTAATTTCTTCACTTTAATATGGAATCATGCCTTCTTTTTTTTTTTTTTAAAGATTTTATTTATTTATTTGACAGAGATAGAGACAGCCAGCGAGAGAGGGAACGCAAGCAGGGGGAGTGGGAGAGGAAGAGCAGGCTCCCAGCAGAGGAGCCTGATGTGGGGCTCGATCCCACAACGCCGGGATCACGCCCTGAGCCGAAGGCAGGCGCTTAACTGCTGTGCCACCCAGGAGCCCCTGGAATCATGCCTTCTTACTATAGTAAACACATTTTAGCCAATGGGAGCCCCTGCAAATGGGTTCCTGTGTCCTCTTGTCATGGCCCCATTATGTTTTCAACACTCTCTTAATTTTTGGCTTAACAATAAGCTCTGTCTCATCTTGTACTTCCCCAGTCCCAGCCCTGGAATCAGTATTCTCTCCAGTGAGCCCTGATTAATTTTAGTGAGAATGTTATTTGGAACCAAGATTATGATATCTCATAATATGATGAAATATACTCACTGCCACTGGATATTACTGCTTTTAGTTTCTCTTAACAGACAGAGCCAGGAAACGTGCGTGTGTGCACGCATGCACACACACACACACATGCACACACACACACACACACACACACATGCACACAAACACCCCGGCCCATTTATCTCTCAATATATCAACTCTACATGTATATGTCAATATGTACATCACATCTGTATCCATCTATCAGATCACAGGTTCATACTGGCACCTCCAATTCAAATGCAGTATATAAAGTTTACTCTCAACTCCTCCCTCCTTATGCCTCACCTGGAAAGTCCTGGCTTCATCTGGTTGCAATATATTTACTGATTTGCTCAGTCCCAGAATTTACAGACAGTAGCATTAGAATTGCTAAGTCACACCCACTGAAAAAGAAAAAAAAAAAAAGAAAACGAATCTCTTATAACTAGAATTTAATATTTGTTTATTAAATTAAAATTTAAATTAAAATTTATTAAATTAAAATTTGTTTATTAAATTCATTTTTCTGTTCAGCCTGAGGATATCTAATAAAAATATACTGGCCAAAAGTTATGTGAGTCAGTTCTTTTCATTCTTTTCTATGTGGTTATGTGTCTCATTTGAAATATAATTAGGTTACTTTCTGCTTGCATTCTATTTTAGTACTACTGTTGACTTTATTATTTGTGTGTGTGTATATGCTACATGGAAATCATTTTAAAAGTCGGTCTATGAAAAATAGCGTACTGGTAGGTGTTACCTTCCATCTCTTCTGTGCTCTTCTGACCCTACCTCTAATTTATTTTCTGTTTACACATTCTGTACTTCTTTCTGCACTATTGAATAGGTACATATTTATTTTCTTTGTTTTCCTTCTAATATAAAAGGTCACAAACTAAAGATATTTGCAGTCTACTTAGCAATGTATCTTGGAAATCACATTATACGAGTTCACAGAGCTGTTCCTTATTCTTCTTTAAAGCTGCATAATATACCCCTTGTGTAGAGGTATCAGTTTTTTCAACTCCTGTGTGTGGGGATGTGGTTGTTCCTAATAATTGGCATTTATAAACAATGTTGCCATGAATAACCTTATGCATAGGTATAGCTGCAGTGTTGAGGTGTATCTTTAGGGTAAATTACTAGAAGTAGGATTGCTAAGTGAAAAAATAAATGCTAAGTAGGTTTGCTAAATATTGCATGAACCAATTTGCATTTCAACCTGCAGTTATGAAAGTTCCTGTTTCCCCAAAGCCTTAACAAAATTGTCTTGTCACCTCTTCAAATTTTTGACAATCTGAGGTGAAAATGGTAACAGTGTAGCCATTCTTATATAATTTATTGTGGTTATAATTCATATTTAATAAAATATCTCTATCCTGATTATATAGTTTGATACATTTGATATACAAATGTATACAGCAGTGTAAACACCAACACAGGTTATAGAACATTTCTACCCCCAAAAGCTAGTTTATGCCTCTTTGAAATAATTTCTCCTTTCCACTTCTGCTGATTAGTATACCTCCGGTATGCTTTTTGTTACTGGAGATTCGTTTTGCCTGTTCCACAATTTCACACAAGTAGAACCCCAGCATGTGCTCTTTATCTGCCTTCTTTCGCTCAGCATAGTTTTGACTTTCGTCCATGCTGCTGAGTATATAAATAGTTTCTTCCTTTTAATTGCTGAGAAGTATTACACATATGGGCATACCACAAATTGTTTATCGCCTAACTGATGATGGACATTTGGGTTGTTTTCAGGTTTTGGATACCTGAGTAAATCTGCTAGGAGCATCTGTTAAAAAGTCTTTGTGGGAACATATGTATTCATTTCTCTTGGGTAGATAGCGAGGGGGGTAATGCCCGGATCGTTGGGTATAGTGATGTTGTTAAACTGTTTTCTAAGCGATCACGCCGTTTTGCACTCCTACACGCGGTGTGTAAGACTTCCAGGTGCTCTGCCTCTGTGCTGTATTGTCTTTTTCCTTAATTTTAGCCTTTCTAGGGTGTACATTATATCATTAAGGTTTTACTCGGCATTTCCTTGATGTCAGGTAAAGATGTCAAACATTTTTCAAATACTTATGGACCATTTTTATATGTTTTTATTTTAAGAGATTGCAATACTTTGCTAATTTTCATTAGTTGTTTTATTATGTTGTAAGAATTCTATGTATAATCTGAGTACCATTATTTTCTCTGATAGATATGTTATAAACCCTTTCTCTCTGTCTGTGGCTTGCATTTTCATTTTCTGAAGACTGTCTTTGAGGAACAGAAGTTTTATATTTGATTCAAATCCAATTTATTTATTTTTATTGTATAGTTTTTGTTATTGCTGTCATAACTAAGAAGTCTTCATGTATTCAAAGGTGAGCATATTTTCTCATATGCTTTCTTCTGTATGTTTTGTAGTTTTAGCCCTTACACTTTGATCAATTTATGTTATGTTTTGTCAAAAATCAATTGCCCATAGATGTGTGAGTCTCTTTCTGGGTTCTTTATTGTTTTCTGTGGTTTATATGGACATTATGCGAAATTGCCCAACAATCCCTGGGGAAGGTGCAGTGACATATATAATGATTTATGGGCACCCCACTTCATAGGATGATGTCTCATGAAATTGGTCCTCCTGACATCTCAGAAATCAACCTGGTCACTCAGTAGTCAGTCACCTCTTCTAGTGTGGCTGTGAAGGTTTTGCATGATCCAGAATAGGCTGGAAAGTTTACTCCTATCCCCCATAGTAATTTATATCTCACTTAGTATGATCAGTTTTGTTAAATTCATTCTTTCAGTACATTTTGAAAAGTGTCAGAGGGTGTCGGCATTAAAAAGGGCAGTGTATCTTCAGTTAACACACAAGGGAGTGGAGCAAATTCTGTCTCTTATCCATGTCATGAAGTGAGGAAGTTGTATAACCCCCTGAGCCTCAATATGTATAAAGTAGGGATGACAACAATATACACAATTTAATATCTATTATTTCTAATAATACCTACTCCACAGTAAAATCTTATATATTAAGCACTTAGTATGTATCAGTGACATATAATGATAACTAACATTAAGAATTTCAGTTAGTGTTTATTATCAGAATTTTTATTCTATTACAACTCAAACATTTTGTCTTTTGAAAAATCACATAGTTCAATATATAACCCCCATGAGATGTACAGAGAGTACTCAGATATACCATTTACAGATGTTCACTGAACCACCTTTAAAAGAATCCCTTCATATGCTTTCAGACATATCAGATCTACTTGGTGCTTATAAGTCTTAATTTGTTCTGCATTGAAAATGTAACTTTAGACTTCAAAGTGAGAACATAACACTCACGAGGAAAAATCAGTACTTACATGCTCAGAGTTCAGCAAAACCAGGTTTCGTATCACGAGGCAGATCAATTTAGTGCTAACGTTGGGAAATCCGTGCCTCTCAGCGTTGCACTTTTAATTAATAACAGCATCTGAAGGTAATGACTCACAGCTTTTCAAATAAATGTGTGCCGTTTTCTTGAGTAATTTTCTGATACACGGGACATGGCTAGCAGAATTGCACGCCTTTAGTGTGAAAGGCGGTGGGATCCATAATTCACATGAACATAAATTATTAAAAAGAAACCGTTAATGTAAAAACATATTCATGAATCAGACAAAGAGATGACTTTTCCATTGGAAAGAATAAGCATTTCTATTGATTACAGCATTTGTTGTGAATTTACATAAACTATAAACTGATTACTGTTTTTATATGATAGTCTAAGAATTCACATGTATTTTCAGCTAGTAATCTAGTAACTTTATGGGGATTAGTAAACCCTATGCTTAACACTGTCTTTGATCTTATGGATAGTGGCTTCACGTCATAGAAATATGTGATAATTTCAGGCCTTTAATTCCTGGTAAAATCACCTAAGAGCTTATTGTAATAGGTGAACTAAGTAAAATAAGGAATGTAGCCTGAAAATAAATTTGTTAGAGAGACCTTTTGATTGTACAACAGACACCCACTGCTTCCTCAGCTGAAGCTCACTTATCAACTGATAGTATTGATATTCTGGTTTGTAAATCAATCTCTCAGGAGTTTGGTTATAATGAATCATTTTTTCCGAACTTGATCACCTCTGAATAAGCAGATAAGAACAGAGCTCTAGGAGGTGCCTGGGGGGCTCAGTTGGTTAAGTGGCTGTGTTCCATTCAGGTCGTGATCCCAGAGTCCTGGGATTGAGCCCCGAGCATTGGGCTCCCTGCTCAGTGGGGAGTCTGCTTCTGCCCCACCCTCCTGTTCATGCGCTCTGTCTCTCTGTCTTATATAAAATCTTGAAAAACAAAAACAAGCAAATGGCTAACAGACACATGAAAAAACGCTCAACATCACCAGCCATCAGGGTAATACAAATCAAAACCCAATGAGATACCACCTTACACCAGTTAGAATGGCAAAAATTAACAAAACAGGAAACAACAAATGTTGGCGAGGACATGGAGAAAGGGGAGCCCTCTTACACTGTTGGTGGGAATGCAAGCTGGTACAACCAGTCTGGAAAACAGTATGGAGTTTCCTCAAGATGTTAAAAAAAGAGCTACCCTATGATCCAGCAATGACAGTACTGGGTATTTACCCCGAAGATACAGATGTAGTGAGAAGAAGGGGCACATGCACCCCAATGTTCATAACAGCAATGTCCACAATAGCCAAACTGTGGAAGGAGCCAAGATGTCCTTCAACAGACAAATGGATAAAGAAGATGTGGTCCATATATACAATGGAATATTGCTCAGCCATCAGAAAGGATGAATACCCACCATTTGCATGGACATGGATGGAACTGGAGGGGATTATGCCAAGTGAAGTAAGTCAAGCAGAGAAAGACAATTATCACATGGTTTCACTTATATGTGGAACAGAAGGCATTGCATGGAGGACATTAGGAGAAGGAAGGGAAAAATGAAGGAGGAAAAATCAGAGAGGGAGACGAACCTTGAGAGACTATGGCTCCGGGAAACAGACCGAGGGTTTCAGAGGGGAGGGGGTAACAGGGTGATGGATACTAAGGAGGGCACGTGTTGTGATGTGCACCGGGTATTATATGTAACTCATGAATCATTAACTAATGATGTGCTATATAGTGGCTAACAGAACATAAGAAAAAACAAAACCAAAACCAAAAAATCCCAGAGCTATAGTATTGCATTACCGCTGTAATGAGGCCACAAGCAGAGCCTTCCAGGCAGTGAAATCTGTTCGGCCACCACAATCAGTTCAGTCCGCTGTCGGATTGCTGCCCCCGAGGTCACCGCGGCATTCCATTCTCCACAGACCTGCATGGTTTTTAGTAGCATGTGCCCATGAGAGTTCCTTTCAGGGGAGACACTCCTGGGCCTTACATATTTCAGGATGCCCCTTGAGGGGCTTTATTTATATTGTTAAGAACTAGATATAAATTTTACCTGCAGTGAGGGATTCAGGATTAACACACTCAACCAAATACTCTTGAGAAGAAAACCTGTTATTTTGCTTTTCCTTATTTATCTCACTAGTGTCTAGAATTTATTCTTCTCCGATTCCTTAAGCAGTTCGCTGTTTACTAAACACGTACCTTGGCCCAGAAAAGGGATCTGGAGAACGATAAATACTTTTTAGTTTACTGTGTTATTTATCATGTCTGAATGGCATTACAGAAATGGAAGTATGTTTTTTTCATTCCCATATAGGGATTTTCAGTGCCAGTGTGTGTTGGGCAGGGTGGGACCATTCTGGAGGTGACAAGGGAACCCAATGAGGGTCAGCATGTAGAATTAAAAAAAAAATCCAACCCACCTCATTAATGAGTGTGTTCAGTAACGAGCTTTCCAGCTCTGGGATGGCTTGAAGACGCGTCCCCCTGCGGCTGCTACCTACCATGCTCTCCAGGTGGAGGGCAGGCTGGCTCCTGTCTGCTTGTTCAAGCAAGGCACCCAGCACTCACTGTTCCAATGTTCCTACTGATAGAGAAAGAAACTGGCAAAACCCGAAGAAGAATTATAGGGCCCCCTTAGAAAATATTTAGGTATACAGTTCTGGCTCTAAGGTTGAAGAGTTTATTTGTCATTTGGGACAACACGTCTAGCCTCCTGTGGGTCTAGGCACATGCACAGAGTGACACAGACCTGTCACAAACACTCCCCGTTTTATTCATTCAGCAGTACTTACTCAGTGTTTCCCCTGGGCCAGATCATCTGCTCAGTCCCAAGAATACTTGGGGGATGAGTAAGATAACACCCCTGACTGACTCAGGAAGCTTCTATTCTATAGTGAGGAAGGTATGCAGGAAAGGAATCATGGATGAAGAGACAGCACACTTCGAGGACAGAGTTTCTAGTTAGGTAGGTGTTCTGGGAAGGGAGACTTCTCTGAGCAGGTGACATTTAAGTAGAGAGACTCTTAAACACGTTTACTGAGGGCACATTTACTTCATATCAAACCCAAACCCTTTATTCCGGTGTGCGAGGAAGCACCTTGACCGTCTAACTCCGCCCTTGTCATGGGCTCCCGAGTCTTCAGATTTTCTCTCCACAGAGCACTTTATAGCGACCTCTGTGTAGTACTCATAATTCCATATTATGATTTAATGGGGTACCAGGAATTGTCATTTAAAAAACCGTCATCATTAATAATCAAAGAACCCTGCATAATGCATAGCTACGCATGCAGAGAAAATCAACAAGGAGGAGATCTTGTTTGTTCCATTAACTGCCACTTGAGGGTCCCTTCTTGTGTGTGTGTGTGTGTGTGTGTGTGTGTGTGTGTGTGTGTGTGTTGGTGGTATTTAGAAGCCATTAGCTCATACCCTTAACTTTCTAACTTTGGGAGAGGGTGAGAACAATTTTTAAAAAGACTTGGGCGTCATGACTAGGAAAGCAGCTCTGGGCATGCGTTAGGTAGAGTAAGAGCTGGTACAGCCAATGGGTTTGACACAGTGCGAGTTTGGTGCTCGCTCGCAGGCAAGTCCCGGTCCATGGCCCCGGTCAGACAGTGACGGTTTCGAGTCTGTGGTTGCTCACACCTTGTGCCTCCAGTCCCCGGTCGACAGAAGGAGCACAACAGGGTGAAGGACTCATCTCCACTTTTCTCCTGCTATGACTTGTTAGTAACAAATATACTTCTGTTTATGTTCCATTGGCAAGAACTATGTCTGTGGCCTATTCTAGAGGCAAAGGAACAGCTGGGGACTGTCACCCCGGCTGCCACTAGTGCTTCTAGTGACAACTTTATGCTATGGGAAGAGGTGTATGAATTTTCATGTCCAGTTAGCCATCCAGTAGCACGATATAATCTGTTTGCATTCTTCTTCCCAAAGGAAATATTCTTGCCCATATCCAAGGGAGACAACCCAGTGTCCCACCCAGTCAGTACCTGTAGTGTCAAGTCCAGACCTCAGTACTGTCTGCGGGCAGTGTTTAGAAAGCTATGACCCAATAGACAAGTCCTGTGTGCTTCTCTCACACCAGCAAAGATGTGAAACAGGTGCACGATAACTGCAACACAAACTCCAGTGAGGAAAGAATTAAATAATGGGAGACAGACAGCATCCGCTCTCCATGGCACTTAAGAATGAATGCTGGGGAGGCTCTGTGGAGACCCTGTGGCTGATGGTGGATGGTTCTTCGATGAACTCTAATTCTGCTCCCTGGGAGTAACTTTTCTATCCATTTTCCTGGTCGTGGAGCTTCCATCCCAGTTGGAAAGAATGAAGTGAGCATTATTCGAAGATCTACAGCATGTCACAAACTGATAAGTGCTAAGAAGAACAGTCCATGGGGCTGGGTGGTTGCACCCTTAGATAGGATGGCCTGATGGTTTCAGTAGCACTTGAATAAAGACCTGGAGGAACTTAGAGAGATAGAACGAGAGGCAAAGTGATGCCAGGGAAGAGCATTCTCAGAGAGGGGGCCAGCTGTATAGTGGTTGAGGTACAGCAATGAGTCCTGTGTCCCTGGGACGGAAAGAATGGGGACAAAGAGTCATAGGAAGTGAAGTTCCAGAAGCAAGAAGGGGGCATATCATGTGAGGCCATACTTACTACTATATGGACTTGGGATTTTACTCTGACATAACAATGCATTGGGAAGTTTGGAGTTAAAGAAAGACATGATCACACTTGTTGCACTCGACTAGGTGCTGGAATGAGATGGAAAACAGAAGCAAAAGCAGCTGATGTGATCTGACATGGTCCGGCATGGTCACCAACAAGCCACCCTGGGCACTAACCCAACCGGACCCAATGTGCTTTATAAAAAGGATTTAATGTTTGATCATAAAGTTGCCTTCCAATTCTAAATTTCAGTGAATAACCACATCTCTGGCTGTACAGTGATTCATAGTACTTTTGTTTTCAACTTGCAGAGGCGTTTATGAATGTGGTTAGCAAACAAAAACCTGAAAGAATTGCTTAAACGGATGTGTGCTGGGTCAGTGCAATGCCATGTATTCTGAAAGACGTCTCGAATATCATTTACTTTGTTTACTGAATGCACTCATTTCATTTTTCACAAGAGAAATGTGAACCCTGGGGTAGTTTCGATTTTAGCACAGCTAAGAAGTGTGAGAGCTAATCTTGGAACTAAGTGTTCCTAATTGGTCCATGTAAAAAAAAAAAAAGAAGTTAATTGAATTGCTGGAAGTAAGAATATATAGCTGTAGATAGATGTTGCAATGAATATTTTCCGTTGTCTTTTAATGTTTCTTTATTTTGCCTAATTTAAAAATTGATAATCAATTTACATATAGTAAAATTCCCCCTTTTTAGTGTAGGGTTCAGTAAGTTTTGACAAATGTATACAGGCTTGCAACTACCACCACGATAAAGATTTTATACAGTTCCATCACCCTGAAACATTCCCTCTGCCCTCTCGTAGTGAACCCTTCCCACAGCCCACAGTCCTGGGCAATTACTATCTGTTTTCTGTCTTTATAGTTTGCCTTTGCAAGAATGTCATATAAATGGAATAATACAGTATGTAACTTGTGGGTTTGTCTATTTTTCCTGCCATTTATGAAGTTTTTGCTTCATTTATTTTAAACTTCTGTTCTAAGATCCACATATGTGTGAAGGTTTTTTAAAAAAACATAAAGACCTTTTTTTAGAGGAGTTTTTTAAATGTCTCAAGCTTTTATTTAAATTCTAATTAGTTAACGTGTAGTGTAATCTTGGCTTCAGGAGTAGAATTCAGTGCTTCCTCACTTACATATAACACCCAGTGCTCATCATTAGTGCCCTCCTTAATACCCATCCCCCATCTAGCCCATCCCCCACCCTCAATGCCTCCAAAAACCCTCAGTTTGTTCTCTAGTTAAGAGTCTCTCTTATGGTTTGCCTCCCTCTCTCTCTTTTTTTCTTTCCTCTATGTTCATCAGTTTTGTTTCTTAAATTCCATATACGAGTGAAATCATATGGTATTTGTCTTTCTCTGACTGACTTATTTTACTTAGCATAATAATCTCTAGCTCCATTCATGCCGTTGTTTTTTTAGAGAGGTTTGATTTTTTTATTTTTTAAATATTTTACAAACAATAGTTTGTATTTACAAAATTATTTACAAAAATTACAGACAGTACAAATTGAGACCGTTTCCCCCATTACTGCAACAGAAGCTAAGGTCACTAAGCCTTCATTTCCAAATGAGGGTTTTGTCATTTTGAGATATGATACACAGTCACTGATCCACTGCCCTTATTTAAAATGCTTTTCTAAACAATTCCAGGGGCTGATTAGTGATATGTGCATGGGTCATATCCCTCAACTTTTATTTCCAGAGCTGCTATGTACAAATCCAACATAACTGGACTAGAACAGGGTAGAGCGGCACTGAAATGAATAATTCTTTTCCAACAATAAATTTTAATTATACTTTAAATATTCACTTAGTGGTTTAGAATTGAAACCATAATTTTTGGCTTAAAAAAGAAAGTACTGGGGCGCCTGGGTGGCTCAGTTGGTTAAGCAACTTCCTTTGGCTCATGGGATTGAGCCCCGAGTCAGTCTCCCTGTTCAGCAGGGAGCGTGCTTCTCCCTCTCCTCCCTGCTCACTATCTCTGTCTCTCTCTCTCAAATAAATAAATAAATAAATAAATAAAATCTTAAAAAAAAAAGTACAGTGATTTTTCGTGGGCTGCACAATTCCACTATAGCCAGTGTTACCTGTCTATTTTTTACAGGTTTGCGATTATTTAAGAAACAGAATTCAGTAATATTCAATTCTGTTTTGTTTGTTTGTTTGTTTTTTAAAGAGAGAATGAAGTGGGGGAAGGGGCAGAGGGAGAGAGAGAATCTTAAGCAGACTCCACGCCCAGCATGGAGCCCGCCGAAGCAAGGCTCATCTCACAACTCTGAGATCGTGACCTGAGCTGAAATCGAAAGTCCGATGCTCAACTGACTGAGCCATCCGGGTAGCCCCCATCGTATTCAATTCTGTATGAATTTTGTCTTTAATGTTTTATGATTAGAGTCATTACTACTGCTCGAGGAGTCTGTTGACATAACTTCTGCATCATCTTCATTTTCCGTATTATGCCCTGGAGGTCATTCCCGTGATTTGGTGGTAGCGTGTTCATTGCCATGTCACTTGACTGCGATGGGTATTGTGGAGCAAGGACATCTGGCAATCTGCCTGCTGCGAGGACATCCCCTGGTAAATGACCATTTATACCATTAGTGGAAGGATTATTCATTTGACCCGGTAACCCACTTCTCAGCTCTACATCAGTTGGATGTGGTCACCATAGGTCCCCTGGGACCTAGGTCAGTGGGGCACACGCTGCATTGCTTGCACTAATCCTATGTGCATACTTAATTTTTTCTTCGGCGGAGATGGTACCTTGTCTTGCTTTTTCTATTGATTTGAGTTTTTCTTTTGCTTGGTAAACACTGTGGCCAGTATTTGTTCTGCTTCCTTTAGCATTTTTGTAGTTAGTGAATATCACTATCTCTCTTCTCCACTTCCTTTTCTACAGCCTACATTTCATGATGGGTATTTCCCTGATTGAGTGCCAATTTCATCAGTTCTTGAAATTCCCCATCCCTGGATATTAACCATTCCGGGACCTAGTTCTCCTCGTCTGATGGCAACAACATTTGGTTTCTTGAAATTGCTAGCATTTCTACAAGTTCTCTTGACAAGACCTCCCAGTGCAGACAGCAGCCCCTCTTGTGGGCTGTTCCAGAGCTGCCTCGCAGCCGCTCCTTCTCTTTGCCTCCACTCAGAGCCTGCTGCCATGCTCCCCACAGGCCCACAGCTGGAGACTTAGAGCAGTTTTAAATTCACTGCAAAATCAAGTGGAAGCGACAGGGACTTCCCATGAAACCCCAGCCCCCCAAAAGTGCACAACCTCTTCCACTATCAACACCCCACACCAGAGTGCTACACTTGTTACAATCAATAAACCTACACTGACACATCATTACCCTCCAAAGTCCCTAACTTACATTGGGGCTCACTCCTGATGTTGTATGTTCTATGGGTTTGGACAAACGTATAGTGCATCCACCATAATAATGTCATAAAGAACATTTTCACTCCCCTAAACATCATCTGTGTTCTGACTATTCCTTCCTCTTCTTCTCTTCCAACCTTGGGGAGCCACTGATCTTTATATTGTCTCCATGGTTTTGCCTTTTCCACAGTGTCATACAGTTGGAGTGCCATGGTATGCAACCTTTTAGGTTGGCTTCTGTCACTTAATGACACCCGTTTAAGGTTCCTCCATGTCTTCTCATGTCTTGCTAGCTCATGTCTTTTTATTGCTGAATAATATTCCACTGTCTGGACGTACCACAGTTTATCAATTTACCTCCTGAGGGACATCAGGGCTGCTTCTAACTGGCAATTATGAGCAAAGCTTCTATAAACATCCATAGGTAGGTTTTTGTGTGGATATATGTTTTTAACTCATTTGGGGAACTATCAAGAGCATGGTTATTGAATCATATAGTGAGAGTATGCTTTGTTTAGTAAGATACTGGCAATCTGCTTTCCAAGGTGGCTGTGTTATTTTGCATTTTCACTAACAATGAATGACAGTTCCCACTGCTCCATTCTCACCAGCATTTGGTGTTTTGAGTGTCTTGAATTTGGTCATTCTAATGGATATGGAATGGTATCTCACTGCTGTTTTAAATTTTTGTAACTTCTGAATGACCTAGGACTTAAACATCTGTTCATAAGCTTTTGTATATTAACCTTGTATCCTGTAACCTTGTTATAATTACTTATCAGTTCTAGAAGGTTTTTTCTTTTTTTGTTTATTCTTTTGCATTTTTTACATAGGTAAGTGTATCATCTGAGAACAAAGACATTTTTATTTATTCCTTCTTAATCTGTCTACATTTTCTTTCATTTTCTTGTTTCTTGCATCGGCTTTCTTCCAGTATGATGCTAAAAAGGAATGGGGAGAGGGGACATCCTAACCTTGCACCTCATCTTAGTGAAAAAGCTTCAGCTTTCACGTCATTAAGTATGATATTAGCTGTAGCTTTTCTATAGATGTTCTTTATCTATTTGTGGAAGTTCCCCTCTACTCCTAGTTTGCTGAGAGGTTTTGCTTTTTTGTTCGTTTGTTTGTTTTCATTTTTTATTAACGGGTTTTGGATTTTGTCAAATGCTTTTCCTGCATCTATAACCATTTTTTATTAACGGGTTTGGATTTTGTCAAATGCTTTTCCTGCATCTATAACCATTTTTTATTAACGGGTTTTGGATTTTGTCAAATGCTTTTCCTGCATCTATAACATGATCCTGTGATTTTCTTCTTTTTCAGCTTGTTGATGTGATGACTTACGTTAATGAATTTTCAAATGTTAAAACAAACTTGCATACTTGGGATAAATCCCATTTGGCTGTGGTGTATAATTCTTTTTAGACATTACAGGATTTGTTTTGCTATGTTTGTTTGAGGATTTCACTTCTATGTTCATGAGAGATATTAGTTTGTGGCTTCCTTTTCCAGTGATGTTTCTGTCTGGTTTTCTTATCAGGGTAACACTGGCCTCATACAGTGAGTTAAGGATATTGCTCTGCTTCTATCTTCTAGAAAAGACTGTAGAGAATTGGTATAATTTCCTTCTTAAGTGTGTGGGAGGATTCACTAGTGAATCCACATGGGCCTGGTGTTTCAATATTTTTTTATTTTATTTTATTTTTTTATAACACCTGTTCAAATAGTCTATTTTTTCTTGTGTGAGTTTTGGAAGATTTTGTCTTGTAAGCAGTTTCATCTGTGTTATCAAACTTGTGGGCATAGAGGTGTTTATAATATTCCTTTGCTATCCTTTTCATGTCTATATGATTTGTATTGGTGCATTTTCTTTCATTTCTGATATTAGTAATTCTGTTTTTTCTCCCCCCTTTTTTTCTTAGCTAGCTGGCTTATCAATTTTATTGATCTTTTCTAAAAACGAGTTTTGAGTTTTGTTGATTTTTTCTATTGATTTCTTGCTTTCAATTGCATTGATTTCTGCTCTAATTTTTATTATTTTTTATGCATACATTGGATTTAATTTGCTCTTTTTTCTCAAGTTGCTTAAGGTGAAAGCTTAGATTTTTGGTATAGATTTTCCTTCTTTTCAAATATATGCATTCAATAGTTCAAGCTTCCCTCCACTGTTTGTGCTGTATCCTACCAATTTTGAAAAGCTGTATTTTCGCATTCATTTTAGTTCAAAAAAAATGCTTTAATCTTGCTTGTGATTTCTTCTTTAACCCGTGTGTTATGCAGAAGTGTGTTGTTTAATCTCCATGTGTTTAGGGACTTTCTTTCTCTGATTGATTTCTAGTTTAATTCTAATGTGGTCTTATAGCAGATGTGGTGTGATTTTTATCCTTGTATGTTTTATGGCCCAGAATGTGGTTTATCTTAGTGAATGTCCCAATGGGGTCAAGTAGAAAGTATATGCTGATGTTATTGGATGAAGTAGTCCATAGCTATCAAGTGTATCCAGTTGACCCATGGTGTTCTCGAGTTCAACTCTGTCCTTACTGACTTTCTGCTTCTGGGTCAGTCCATGTCTGTTAGAACAGAGTTCAAGTCTCACGTATAATAGTGCAGTCTTCTATTTTTTCTTGCAGTTTTATCAATTTTTGCCTAATGTATTTTTATGCTCAGTTGTTAGGTGCACACATGTTAAGGATTATTATATATTTTTGGAGGATTGACTCCTTTATCATTATGTAATGCCCCTCTTTAGTCATGTTAACCTTGCTGTGAAGTCTGCTCTGTGTAAAATTAATATACCTACTCTTGCTTTCTTTTCATTAGTGTCAGTATGGTATAACTCTCTCTACCCTTTACTTTTAATCTATATGTGTTCATATAGATTGGGTTTCTTGTAGACAATGTATAGTTGGGTCTTATTTTTTGATCCAGTCTGATGATCTCTGTATTTCAGTTGGTGTATTTAGACCATTGACGTTTAAAGTGATTACTGACATAGTTGAATTAACATCTACCACATTTGTTACTGTTTCCCGTTCTTTGTCCCTTTTTTTGTTCCTATCTTTGTCTTCTGCTTTTTTTGTCTTTTGTGATTTTAATTCAGCATTTTATATGATTAATTTTCCCCCCTTTCTTAACAGTTATACTTCTTTTGTAACTATTGTTAGTAGTTGCTCTAGACTTTGCATATACATTTACAACTAATACAAATCTGCTTTCAAATAACACTAAACTGATTCTCGGGTAGTGCAAATACCTTTCAAGAACAAAATAATCCTAATCTGTCCCTTTCACTTCTTGTATAATTGCTATCAGTTCCACTGAGCTGCTTTAAAGTAATTCATTTCACAAATAGGAGGATTATAAACTGTCTCCCTTGTTTTGTTTCTAAATATTTTACTTGTAGACTATAAGAACTGAAGTGTGGATTATAATTTTTTATCCTTTTTTTTCCCTTGGCTCAGAGATACTAGTGGGCAATGATTTTGAAAATTCTTTTCGTAAATATTCTTAACCACAGAGTACTGGTAAATGTGCATAAAGGCTCACTGATGTTTTTCCCTGAATTAACTAAAATATTTAAATTTATTAAAAATTCCCAGGAGACCCATTTGTTTTCTAAATAAAAATTCAGAGAATTCAGGCTAATCTTGGAATGCTCTCAATTGAACTAGGCAAAGTTTGGTTTTTGGGTACTTTCATTCTTTTTGACTTCCCGTCTTAAAATCGTAAGTGGGTGAGGTGCTACACAACTCCAGGGGGTGTCATTCAAAGTGACTACAAGGTGCATGGCGCTTCCCATATTTATGTAATGTGGTGGCCTTGCGTGGGAAATCACATGTGTGTGTGCACTGAAAAGGTGTTCCGTTAATTCCGTCTTCCCCTTAACTGCAGTCGTGTTGTGAGGGTACAAAGGAAGGGAAAGTGTTGGACAATCACTGTGGATTGTGTTCTGTTTGTGTGCATTGGAATCCTACAAAAAGACAGAATGTTTCACTAAGTAAGTTCGGAGTTTGTCTTCAATCTTTTATTTCTTTCTCTCATCTTTTCCAGGCAACCCTCAGGAAGATGAATGGTGTTGATTCAATTATCTTTTAAGCTGCTCTCGACCATAACTGCATGCATCCTTATTTCTGTGAGTGAATGATTGAACAGTTCTATTACTGAAACTATTAGATTTGGAGAGTTTATTGATTTGAAGTCTTGGAACAAGAATGGTCAATACACTGGTTTGGTGCTTTAGCTCATTTAGATTCAAAAATTCCTAGAGATAGTGGAGACTGAGCTTCTGCTTTTGAATTAAAGATTACAATGGCTAAGCAATTTCAAAAAGCCTGAGCTTTCCCTTCATGGACTTCAGAAGATAATGTTAGAAGATCAATCTGTGCATGTGATTACAAACACACATCAGCCTTTGACATCAACTCTGTGAAATGAGTATGTCTAGCCTGATATAATCTGGGTCTTGAGAAATGGTGCCTTATGGTAATTGATTCCTTTACTTGAATCATCTTGGTAATATTTTACTCAACCTAATAAAATTGGTGTACTCTCTGGTTAGGTTTAAAATCGATCATCCAACCATCATTAGTAGAAAGAATCGATGAATTAAAAAAAATCAATCAACACTTAGTGAATTTTTACAAAAAAGCAGGGAACTATTGTCAGAATCATCTGGCTTTTGCTGAAAATCAGGTTATATTTACAAATTATTTGGAGAGATTTAAAGTAGAATTGAATTGGAACTGCTTATTTCCATCCAAAATGGAAACGACTTTCGGCTTAGTAGCCCTGGACTCCTGGTCCTTGTTTTTAGGAAATGTACCAAGTCAAACCAAGTGGAGATGGGGCAGAACAGAATGCAGAGATGGAGAAGGCCCAAGTAGAACGAGTGTTATCAGTCTTTAATTTACGGAGCTCTGGCGGCCTGAATTCCTCTAAGCTCTGGATGAAATTTTAGCCATTTTAATACTGCCTACAAGCCAGTAGGCTGCAGTGGTCCAGCTGGCAGCTTCGAACGTTCAGGTTGGTTAGGGTATAAGCTTGCAGGTGCTCAATGACTTCAGAGACCACCTCAGGAGCTGGTTAAGAATACAAGTGCAATTGGCAGACCTATTTTGGTGGACAGATATCCTAATAGAGACTTGGAAGGGCCAAGTGAGGGCTCTATGTTGGTGTTGGTCATTTTCAATAAATTGGGAAACTCTTAATTATATAGGGAGGGATTCGGGCTTTTTATCAGAAATTGAAACCTCTCCAGGAAAAATAGGATTGTTTCATTTGCAGTAAGTATCCTTGAGAATAGGTTGCACATAGGGATTTGCCTCACAAAACTGTGATTTTGCCTGGGAAAATAAGCTGCCTGAAGATGAAGGCAAATTTCTGCACCTGCTGTTGAGTTAAGGCTTCATCGTTGATAAAATTAGACATATCTGATACCAAATGTTGCCTTTGAGTACGTGTTGAGTAGGGCCCACATCAGAAGACAAATGTGAGGGCAAGTATTATTTCTTTGATGTGTCTGTGTAAGGAAGTCTGGGGCAAGATGTCAATGGGATTTTTAGGGCAGAGGAAAAAATGACCCAAATGGAGTGTTGGTAGGTCCTGACTGTCATATCAAAATCTCCTGTTTCCTTGTTTCTTGAGCTGATTTACCCAGACTTACGTCATCACTTGATGTGCCCAATTTCTTCCTCAACATACTGTTTCAAGACTGTGTTCATTGTTTTTGAGATGATCTCAAAATGTGATAGTCTCTTAACAGTGGCCTGACATTCCTAAGAGAGAGGAAGCAACAACAACAACAACAACAACAACAAATAAAAAAAAGAGGGGGAGAGAGAGAGAGAGAGAGAGAGAGATCCTTTGCTGACCTTGGGGTATTTGCTTTCCTGTGAGAAGACTAGAGACGTAGATATCTAGTAATTGGGGGAGGGGGAGGGCAGCAGTAATCTGTGTTATACAGAATGCAAGATGAACAAAGCCGCCTAAGACAGGTGTGTGTTGGTTTAACTCTGTTACCAGTTCCAGTTCTCTCTTTGTTTACTCCCAGAGTGATATGATATATCAATTCCTAAGCAAATGCTTCCTTAGGAAAAATGTATTTCATTTAAATGAATAACCAATATACTTACAACTTCATAAACAGTGGCATGAAATCCACTAACTTTGGATTTCTGAACAATTGTTTTCAGATTGAGCAGAAGCTCATTTGTCAAGCTCTTTCTTCATCGTATAAATGAACGTTCCTAACACAATGTGTGAGATATGATTAGAAAGGCTTCCTGCCAGCTGGTCCTGCCAGGGAGGCCTAGCCATGCTGCTGTTAGGGATGCCGCTAGGGTAGGCATGTTGCCCCCAGCACAGTTCAGAACACAGATTACATTGGAAAAAACATTTCCTGTATGTACTTTGTGCAAGGATACCCCAAGTCTTTTAATTAACAAGAATATAAACAACTAAAGGGACGCACGTAGACACACATACATAAATATCTATCACCAATTCTATCTTTTTAAAAAAGATTTATGTATCCATTTTGGAGGGGGAAGGGCAGAGGCAGAGGGAGAGAATCTCAGGCAGACTCTGTGCTGAGTGTGGAGCTCCACTCAGGGCTGGATCCCACTACCCTGAATCATGACCTGAGTTGAAATCAAGAGTCAGATGCCCAACCAACTGAGCCACCCGTGACCCCCACTAATTCTATCTCTTGATGTGAAAACTAAGAAATTTGCCAGGTAATTTTGCCATCCAGTGTTCAAATCTCTTTCGGTTGCATTCTAGATGTTTATGCTCTTGGGTTCCAGTTTTGATTCTTTTACAGTTTGTTACTAGTTAAAAAAAATCTAGTCTTGTATAAAGATCTATGCTGGGACAGGTGTTTGGTGTAATTCTGAAGGCTCGAAGAACCTACATCCATTTTTAGTGGAATTCTGTCCTCTTCTGCACCAACGGTTGCTGCATATCCACATGGGAATACGTGTGTGTAACATCTAGAAACGTATTGCCAAAAAAAGACAATAAAAATCCCAATCTCTTGAGCAGGAAGAGGCTAACATTTTTTGAGCCTACATTATGGACAAATTGTGATTTTTTCAGTCATGTCCAAGCAGAAAAACAGAAGGCATGTTAGATATGTCAAACGGAGGGACAGTTAATGTAGGAAATCAGTGAGAAAAAGGTTAGGGCTGGAGAGGAAGAGTGGAGGTGTGAACGAAGTTACTGCCATAGCCTGGGGAGCTGGCGCCCCCGTGGCTGCTGTAGGAACCATATTTCTGCCCCTGAGCAGAAACCCCTTTGATGCAGTCCAGCTGGTGCTACCTGCCTCCCAGGCAAGTACGACTTCTAAACCAGCAAGGCCCTGCTCTCTGGCCCTGTGGATGGCACTTGCGGTAGTCAGAAATATAATGTGGTGGCCACCCTGTAGGAGCCCCTCCTCTTCATTGTGGGTGGACCTGTGCACATGAAGGATGTCACGCCCATGATGAGGTTACATTATATGACAAAGGTGAAGGGACTTTTGCTTAAGTAATTGAAGGGCCTAATCAAGAGACTTCCAGTTAATCAAAAGCCTGTGGATGGGCCTGGCCTTATCAGGTGAATCTTTTCAAGAGTTTGGGAGGCAGAGCGGTTGTCTCCTGTTGGCCTTGAATAAGCAACTCACCATGAGTCTTACAGATGCAAGGAAATAAATTCTGCCAATAAATATCATGAGCTTGGAAGAGCAGGGACTGTGAGTTTCAGAGGAGAACTGAGCCCCAGCCCACACTTCGACTGTGGCCCTGTGAGACCCTGAGCAGAGGATCCAGCTAAGCTGACCCACAGAAATTGTGATATAAGAAATGCGTGTCATTTCAAGCTGCTGAGTTTGTAGCAATTTGCTGTGCAGCGATAGGACACTAACATGTCCCATACGTGGGTTGTTGGGTGAAAGACTTGATCACCTCTTTCAGTGTGATTTTCACGAAACTTGCACGGTACGTTTCCCAGTTGGTGAATTGAGTCTTTAATGGGCCATTCTAAATTTCTACAAGATAAACAGCTTCTGGATGTGGCAAAAGCAACGAATTCTGCAGGTGGGAGCCCCTTGCAGCCCTTTTCCTCCTGAAAATAAAAGGGGGTTCTTGGTAGATGCTGTGTATTGTGGAATACCGCGGCAGGGAGGAGAGCACCCAGCAAGCCTGGGATGGTGGTTCTGGCAGAAGCTCTGTGGGTGAGGAAGGCACATTCATATCCAGGTTAAGTGTCTACTCTAAAAAACTTCAGGATAACCAAGCTACCACAAGGTGGCCAGCTGCTCCTCCCGGGGATGATGCCATGCCAGGGGCTCGGGCAGCCTCCGCTAGTGGCAGGCTGGGCGATCAGTGAGTCTCTAGTCCAGGTTGTCACAGTCCTGCATAGCTCCCATTCCTGCCGCGCTGGCCATTCTCTACACGAGCCTCTACCAACGCCAGCGGGGGTGAGGACATCACTCTGTCCGCCGATTGCCGAGGGCCTCCTCATTAGCGGGTGCGCTGGGTGAGTGTGCCCACAGAGCCTTCACACAGTATGCCCATCCCAAGGGTCCATCTGCAGGTCTTTTCCCCAGAAGTTCTGGGCATCTGTAGTTCCATCTTTCATTCCAAGTTCCTGCTCACTGGGCCAAAGTGTCAGCTGTTCACCGCGACTCAGCATGGATCACATCGGGCCAGCTTTCAGTCCCGGCAGGCTGGAAGCCCGACGGGCTGCTTGAGGTGCTACCCGGGGGTTTGCTTTCAGTGCCGTTTCTCAGGGCCATCCCCACGTGGGCACAGGGCTGCGCAGCGCGACGACACCGAGCATCAGCGGCCATCCAGGCTCAGGTTTTTACTTCCTTCGTCAGCTGGCCACCGGGAGCCTCTGTGAGTCTCTGAGTGGAAGTGACGTGAAGGTGGGCGTGAGCAAGAGAAGGTGCCGTCAAAGGACGAGCTCCCTGCTCCTGCCACATACTCATGTCTTCATGAGCCGCCACTGTCTGCTCTTGGGCACACCTCTGTCTCCTTGAGGGGTCCGGCTGTCCCTCTGTGGGACCGTGCACACCAGACCACACTCTCCCCAGGCCGTCCCAGCCAATGAGTGGGCGTGGGGAAGGTCCTAGAACCAGAATCTTCCCATTCATTGTGGAGGGAGGGAGCTGGAACCCCCACATTCCCATCTGACGTGGGGCTCCTCTAATGTTCCTTGTCGCTCTGCTCTCTCCTGCTGGGGGTCAGGAATTTCCCCTTTCAGGCTCTTCTCATCCAGTCCTTTCTTCCTCCTTCTCCTCCTCCAAGACGTTTTGCGCTGTGCTCTGAAGGCTGCCCCCCTGTCTGACTCCCTCCCTTCACCCATCGTGGGCTTTCCCCAGCAAACTTGCCCACCACCCACCCTCTCCCAGTTTCTGATTCCCAGGAAACCGACACTGACACCTTCACTAGGCAGCCTTGTTGTGTCCGTTAATAACTGTGATCCACACTTTCTGAGGGAACGAAGACACATTTAACGGTGTTTAAAGACTTCCATTGATTGTCTTCCCTTTGTTTTTGGTGTGTTGCTTTCTCCGCTTGGATTTCAGAGTAATCCCTAAAAAGCACACTGAGAGCCCGCGTGTGGACAAAGCTTGCGGAGGAGCTGGCCTGCACCTGGAGGCGCCGGGCCTGGAAGCGGCTGTTGTGTCGTGTGGGCAGGGTGTGGGCAGCCCAGGGTGTGGCTGGCACCTTTCCCCGGACAGCGATCCCACAATAGCCTGTCTGTGGGGCCTAGAAACCCACCGCTAACGTTTGGGGAGCTCGTCAGGGAAAGGTTTTGAAGTCTCCACAGTTCAATTATGGAATTAATTTCCCTGTTTGCAACCTCTTTCCTCACCCCAGGCCTCTGCTATATCTCGTTTCTCAAATCCCTATCCCCCAGGTTGAGTTTTTCCAGAAAATAAGCCTCTAGTTTTGTGGCTTGGTGGTGGTTGGTGGTGGTCTGTGTGGGACGGGGGGCCAGAAATCCGCTCCTCCGGGTGGAGACCAGGTGGTCGTCTGGCCTGCAGCCCAAACCCACCTCCAGCTCCCTCCTGTGCTTTTCAGATGCTTCTGGGACTCTAAGCCAGCTTCAAACCCTTCACCTCCTGAGCACCTTTTACAGTCCAGTGAGTTATACCAACGTGTTGTTTCCGTCTAGTTTTCTCTGTCGTTTGGGTTGATGCCTTGTAGAGAAAGAACGTGACTGTGGGACTTGACTTTGCACTCAGCCACGGTATTTGCAAAGGTTTGGAAGGAGAGGGGCACGCATATGTGTTGTATCCACTATTTGAAAACTGGAAGCCCTGGGGCGCCTGGGTAGCACAGTCGGTAGGCCTCTGCCTTTGGCTCAGGGCGTGATCCCAGCATTCTGGGATCGAGCCCCGCATCCGGCTCCTCCGCTGGGAGCCTGCTTCTTCCTCTCCCACTCCCCCTGCTTGTGTTCCCTCTCTCGCTGGCCATCTATCTCTGTCAAATAAATAAATAAAAAATCTTAAAAAAAGAAACAAACAAACAAAAAACTGGAAACCTGATATTTAGTGTCCTCCAGTGATTTTTGGTATTTTTTCCCCTCCTTCTCCTCCACATCAGTAATGAAACCCCCACACCTGTGCGTTTATCTCACGCTCTGTACTGTAGAGAGCTGCCCGGCTTGTACACCCCGCTCAATTGTTCCCGGAATGATCAGGGGCCAGATATTGTAGTTTTAACTTTGCATAGAGCCTTCACATAGTAGAAGGAAAAAAAATTGTAAAGAAAGATTATACCATGGTTGGGTAAATCTGAGTTTATGTTGCAATTCTCTCGAGAAAGTTTATACTCAAATCAAGTGCTTAAGTTCGTGTATGTTAATCATGATACTTATGTGGTATATATGAGCACAATGTGTGTGTGAGAGAGAGAGCGAGCAAGTGCAGGACCTAGTCCAGTGATATTCTGATTTATTCTGACTCACGAAAATTGACTTTGATTTTAAAGCCATGTAGTTACTTATATAGTCATATGCATGCATAATCTTGTACTTGAATATTTGAATATGACTTCATCAGAAGTTCATAACGTTAAAGTTTAATTTAAGAGCACCGGGAATGGGAAGGTTTTCTATGAATAAAATTTCATGTTTTTAAATCTTAAACGGGCAGTGGGAACTTTCTTTCATTGAACAGAGATCATAATTTTCAATCTACTTTTAGGGAGAGGTTTTCTCTTCTCCTTTCCCTCCAGAACGATATCTCCAGAATTCTACAAATAGAAATCTCTTATAAAACGTCTCTTACTGGAGATAATTTTAAATTATTCTTTTAAATAAACCCAGGTTATTTGGTCAGTGTTTTTATCTGATTTGATTTTTCAAACTTCTTAGTGTAGATTTATTGATAATCTGGGCATCTGTAGTATACATTCCTAAATTTGGACTACCCTAAATATTATATGGACTTAATATTTTTTGCAAGACTGAAATTTTCAGTTCGTTATATATTAACCTATTTGAGAGTGTTCAGAATGCAGAAATACTCAACCTCTCTCTGATGCTTATGCTGTGGGACCTATTTCCATAATCTCACTACCGAGGTACAATTTAAACTTGCATCGAGGTTAATATTATAAGGCTCATGGGCCATGAGGCTGACAGCTTCCCCCACACTTGAATTCTGATTTTTCTTCGGGAAGACCCTACGTTTTCATTAACAGTTGATGCATATTTTACAGACGTAAGTGAGCAGCCTCAGGCAGTTGCAGAGAAAAATGGTTCTTTTCTGATCTCATCTTGTCTTCCTGTTCGTTTCTACAAAGTTTCCCATTTAGTCTAGACATAATTCTGCCACAGAGCAATGCCGAGTGCTAAGTGAGTCCAACAGTCCTGTTCTTTCTCTAAGATGCCATGGAAACTGTATCGGATTGGCCAAAAGTTTTTAGAGAAACCAGATCCTCCGCTGAGTTATTTCACCAGCTGAATTCTTAGAGGGCAATAAAAACTATAATTAAACATAAAACTGGGGAGCAAGTTAAATAATATCGTATGCAATCTTGCACAAATGCACCATACTTACGTTCCTATTCTTAGACCCGCCTTTGTTAAGGAATTTTTTTATCTGAGAATAGTTGGCAATGTTACATTACTTTCAGGTGTACAACATACTGAGTCAACTTCTCTCTACTATGATATGCTGTGCTGGACACAAGTGCAGCTACCACCTGTCACCCTACAACAGGACTACAACGTAATTGACTATATTCCTTATGCTGTGCTTTTTATGCCCATGGCTTATTCGTTTCGTAAATAGAAGCTTGTATCTTCCTACTGCCCTCACCCACTTTGCCTATTCCCCTCACCTCCTCTTCCCTCTGGCAACCATCAGTTTGTTCTCTGATTTTACAAGTCTGATTCGGCTTCCTGTTTGTTTATTTATTAATTTGTTTTTTTTTCTTTAGATATCACATACAAGTGAAATCATATACTATTTGTCTTTCTCAGGGTGACTTACTCCACTTAGCAAAACACCACTATGTCCATCCATGTTGTCACAAACGGCAAGTCTCACCTGTGTTGGGCAGCAAAATACAGTATACACCACATCTTCCTTCTCCATTTGTCTGTAAGCAAACACTTAGGTTGCTTCCATGTCTTAGCCATTGTAAATAATGTTGTAAAAACACAGGGGTGCGTATTTCTTTTCAAATTAGTGTTTTCATTTTCTTTGGGTAACTACCCAGTGGTGGAATGATTAGATCATATGGTATTTTTATTTTTAGGTTTTTTGAGGATCCTCCATGCTGTGTCCCACAGTGGCTGCACCAGTTACATTCCCACCAACAGTGCAAGAGGGTGCCTTTTTCTCCACATCCTTGCCAACTCTTGTTATCTCTTGTATTTCTGATTTTAGCCGTTCTGACAGGTATCAGGTGATATCTCGTTGTTATGATTTGCATTTCCCTGATGGTAAGTGAAATTAAGCATATTTTTACGTGTCTGTTGGCTATCTGGATGTCGTCTTTGGAAAAATGTCTCTCTGCCCATTTTTTAATTAGATCGTGGGTTTTTTTTAGGGGGTGTGTTGACTTGTGTATGTTATTTATATATTTTGGGTGTTAATCCCTTATCAGCTATATCGTTTGCAAATATCTTCTCCTGTTCCATAGGTTGCCTTTTTGTTTTGTTGATTGTTTCCTTCACTGTGCAAAAGGTTTTTATTTTGATGCATTTCCATTAATTTATTTTTGCTTTTGTTTCCCTTGCCTTAGGAAGCGTATCTTTGCTGTGGCCAATGTCAGAGAAATTACTGCCTGTGCTCTCTTCCAGAATTTTTATGGTTTCATGTCTCACATTTAGGTCTTTAATCCATTTTGGGTTTATTTTGGTGTATGGTGTTAGGAAGTGGTCCAGTTTCTTTTCTTTTTTCTTTCCTTTCTTTTTTTTTTCTTTTCTTTTTTCTTTTTTTTTCATATAGCTGTTTAGTTTTCTCAACACTATTCCCAATATTGAAGAGACTGTCTTTTCCCATTATTGTCTCCTTTGTCATATATTAATTGACCATAGGTTTTTTTTTATGAGCTTGCATATATATATCTTATTGCTTCATATATCTTATTGCTTCTGTTTCTCTGGAAAATACTAATACCATATTAGACTTGGCTTTCATCTTGATTCTTGAATAATCCCGAAAATGATTACAAAATTAAATGACACAAAATTTTTTTGAGTCACAGAAACTTAGTGCTCAGAGAGTATTTATTTATCATGCATGCATTCATTCATTCATCCATCCACCCAAAGGTGATTAGTGTGTGTGTAAAAATGTGCCTAATTGCTGTAGGGGAAGGAACACACCACACAAAGTCCCCATACCACGAGGACTTCCCCTTCCTAGGATAATCCTAGTTCTAGCATCTATCCATGTGCAGATAGCCTACTCGCATGGAGAATGGCACCATCAAAATACTCTCTCTTTATTGATCCCAAGACATTTCTGGCATGAATTTTCTCTGTCCGAATCGACCTCACCCGTGCGCATTCCAGCTAAGCAATGTTCCTTTTGAGCATCAAATCGAGTGCTCCAGGCGAGTGCTGAGCTGTGCTAAGGGCAGAGGGTGCAAAAGAGCCTAAGTCTCCAGCACCATGTTCTGCACAATCTAAAATCCATGCTCATTTAAAAAATAGCTTTGAATAGTTGCCCAGTGAAGGAAATTCATAGTTATTTATGGATTTATCATTATACAGCTAACTAATTACTCTTTGTAGAAATTTAGATTTTACTCAAATTTAAAATATTATAAAACTTTGTGATAAAAGTATGTATTAAAATTCTGTTGGAATTGTGTTAAATCATTATTCTATTTTGGTTATAGTCAATATGTTTCAAATGTAAAATCATCTGATCAGTACAACGGACACAGACAGCTGTGCTGTCACCTCATTCAAGTTTTCTTTGCATTCTCAGTAAAGTTGGATAGCTTTATTCATATAGGTCTTACAAAAGTCTTCTTAAGTTTATTGCGCTTTAATTTGTGATGCCAATTTTGAATGCTACTATTTCCATTCATTTTTCTAAATAATTATTCTGGTGGAAAAGGATACAACTGAATAAAAGAAAGAATGAAGAATGATTTAGAAAAAATCAATCACATGTGCTGGAGACAAGCTATTCGACTACCTTTTATTTAAAAATTGAGATATATTTTTCATACAATGAATGTGGAAATCTTAAGTATCCAGCTCAAAGGGTATTTACTCATGTGTATACTACACAGATAGATACAGAATGTTTCCAACACCCAGAATGCTCCTTAATGCAACATCTCAGGCAATGTCCTTGCCAAAGGTAACCACTATTCTGATTCTAACGCCAATGGTTTGTTTTTGCCTGCTTTTAAATTACATATAAATGGGACCATAAAGGATGTAGCCTGTCCCCTCTAACTTCTTTCACTCAGCACTTTGACCCTGAGATCCATCCATGTTGTGTGAATTTCTAGCATATTGTTTTTCACCGCTGGAATCACATCCCTGGAATAAATTCCAGTAGGTCATGATATTATCTTTTTTATATGTTGTTGGATTCGAATTGCTAATATATTGTTTAAGATATCTGTGTTTGTGTTAGAGAGATAAACTGTCCTGTAATTTTCTTCTCTTGTAAATCCTCATAACATTTTGGTATCAAGGTTATGCTGGCTTCATAGAATGAGTTGCGAAGTGTTTCCCATTTTTGTGTTCTATGAAAGAGGTTGTGTAAGAATTGGTGTTATTTCTTCCTTGAATGTTTGAAAAAAATTTACCAACAAAGTTATCTAGACCTAGAGTATTCTTTCTTCAATAGATATTGGAAAATTCAGGTTTTATTTAATTGCTATGAAGGTTTTAGCAAATTGTGATTTTTAAAGGATTCCTGTATGTATTTCATCTAAATCTTCAAATTTATTGCCATAAAGTTCAAAATAACTTGTTGTCAATCTTTTAATATCTCTAGTATATGTAGTAATGCTTCCTTATATTCCTAATATTGGTAATGTTTTCTGTTTTGAAATCAGACTTGCACATTGTATATAAATTTTATCAGTGCTTTCAAAGAAATGACTTTCAGCCATGTTGATTTTCAGTGTTGTGCATTTTTTTCATTCATTAATATTTGGTCTTTTAAAATTTTTTCCTTCCCTCTATTTATCTTGGGTTTAATTTGTTGTTCCCTTATCTAGAAAGGGATCTTTGAAAATTTAGGTCGTTGATTTTCAGCCTTTGTTTTTTCTCTCAAATATAATAATCTAAAGCTATGGGTTTTCCCTCTGAATACTATTTAAGATTTATCCCACTTATTTTTTTTAAAGATTTTATTTATTTATTCATGACAGACATGAGGGAGAGAGAGAGAGAGAGAGACGCAGAGGGAGAAACAGGCACCCCACAGAGCAGGAAGCCCAATGCGGGACTTGATCCTAGGACGCCAGGATCATGACCTGAGTCGAAGGCAGACGCTTAACCAACTGAGCCACCAGGCACCGCCACTTATTTTTGTATATTCTATTTTCATTACTATTTACCTTAAACTCTTTTCTAATTTCCACTGTAATTTCTTCAGAGATATGTGGACCATTTAGAAATGTGTTACTTACTTCCCAAACATTTTTGGATTTTTTGGTTATCTTTCTGTTATTGTATTCTAATTTGATTCAAAGTGGTCGGAGAAGTTACCTTTTTATTTCAATTTTTAAACTTCAATTTTTAAAATTTGCGTATAGTTGACACACGATATTACATTAGTTTCGGGTGTGCAACATAGTGATTGGACAAGTTTATACAGTATGCTGCACTCACGGCAGGTATAGCTACCATCTGTCACCCCACAGCACTATTACAGTATCATTGACCATATTCCCTATTCGGTGCCATTCATTGCGTAGCTGGAAGCCTGTGCCTCCCACTCTCCTTCACCCACCTTGTCCAGCCTCCACCCCCATCCCTCAAGGCTGCCATCAGTTGGTTCTCTGTATTTGCAGGTCTGAATCTACTTTTTGTTTGTTTATTCATTTGTTTAACTTTTTTATTTTTTAATGAGCCAGATAGCATCTGTTTTGGTAAACGTCTCATGGTATGAACATGAATTGCATCGTTGTTGGTTCATACAGTCAAGTTGGGTCCTCATGTTATTCAAATCCTGCATACCTTCAGTGATTTTAGGCATGCTTATTTTATCAGGTGCCGAGAGACTTGTGCTTAATTCTCACACCATGGGTATGGACTTATCAATCTCTGCTTTAAGCCTCTATGAAAATAATTCCTCTTCTATGTGCCATTGTTGCCATATATTACGTTTCCCCACCACCTTTCTTATTTTTAAATACAATAGGTTCCATGTTGAATCTCTCCTATTTTTTATATTACTTATTACTTATGTTTATTTTTATTTCTATAATCAGTGACTATATATGTTATATCCAATAGAATAATGACAAATGGCTGTGATGAGCTGGGTGTGTCTGTGTGACTGGTCCGTTAATAGGCTTGTGCTGTTTAACTTTTTAAAGGGATGTTGGGTATTGATATATTTGTTTTTAGGACATATCCTATTACTCCTATTTTTACATGTAACTGTTATTTTTTTTTTATTTTATTTTTTTAAAGATTTTATTTATTTATTCGACAGGATAGAGACAGCCAGCGAGAGAGGGAACACAAGCAGGGGGAGTGGGAGAGGAAGAAGCAGGCTCATAGCGGAGGAGCCTGATGTGGGGCTCGATCCCAGAACGCCAGGATCACGCCCTGAGCTGAAGGCAGACGCTTAACCGCTGTGCCACCCAGGCGCCCCGTGCTGTTTAACTTTTAAAAGGGATGTTGGGTATTGATATATTTGTTTTTAGGACATATCCTATTACTCCTATTTTTACATGTAACTGTTATTTTTTTTTTTATTTTTTTTTTTTAAAGATTTTATTTATTCAACAGAGATGGAGACAGCCAGCGAGAGAGGGAACACAAGCAGGGGGAGTGGGAGAGGAAGAAGCAGGCTCATAGCGGAGGAGCCTGATGTGGGGCTCGATCCCATAACGCCGGGATCCCGCCCTGAGCCGAAGGCAAGACGCTTAACCGCTGTGCCACCCAGGCGCCCCCATGTAACTGTTATTTTAATCAGGAATGAATATTAGATTTTATTGCCTCTATTAGAATGTTCATAATGATTTAGGACAGTAATTGATTATTTAGTTTAACCTATTTTTGCGATTTTGGATTCCCCCTATTCAGCTTTGATACTGTGATATTGAAAAATTGTAGCATTTTGCTTTTTAGTGTTTTTACTTGAAAAAAATTGCTCCAACATTACTAAGAGTTTGGACTATAGTTTTTTCAACATGCTATTTTTAGTCAGGTTTTGCTAAAAGAATTTTCATTAGGTAAAAGTATATTTTGGATCAAATTTTATGAATGTTGGAGTTATTACTTTTAAAGTTCAAGAAAAATTGTTAATAAAAATTGTTGGTAAAACTCTTTGAACTTAAATGTATTTTGAAGATAATTATTTTTTAATATTAGATATATGTTACATGATTATTGACTTTTCCAAGTGTTCTTTCATTTTAAATCATTCTTTTATTTTATAGCAGGTTTCTATTTATAGAACAATTATGAAGATGCCACGGAGTTCTCGTATGTCCCACACCCAGCTTTTCCTATTATTAACATTTTATATTCGTATGGTATATTTGCTATACTTAATAGACAATATTGACACACTGTTATTAACTGAGTCCGTATTTTATTTTGATTTCCTTAGTTTTTACTTCCTGTCCTTTTGCTTTCTCAGGGTCCCATCCAGGATACTACACTATGTTTAATAATTTCATCTGTTAATGAATACTGATTTCTTAGGGCTGCCATAGCAAACTGCCACTAGTTGAACGGCTTAATACAACAGCAGTTTATCAAGGTGTTGACAGGGCCACCCTTCCTCTGTAGGCTGTCCGACAGAGCCCTTCCTCGCCTCTCCCTAGATTCTGGTATTGCAGGAAATTCCTGCCTTTCCTCAGCCTGTAAATACATTGCTCCAACCTCTGCCTTCATCCCGTCTCCCGTCACCTTTTCCCTGTGTCTCATCACATCGTCTTTCCTTTGTGCATGTTTGTCCCTGTGTCTACGCTCCTCTTTTTATAAGAACATCAATCATAATGGATTAAGGGCTCACCGCACTCCACCATGACCTCTGCTTAACTAATTACATCTGCAAAACCCTTACTTCTGGGTTCTGGAACGGACATGAGTTTGCAGGGGACGGCATCTCTTGGTTGTGACTGTTTCTTAGCCTTTCTTTGTTTTTGATGACCTTGGCAGTTTTGAATAGTACTGGTCAAGTATTTCATAGAATGCCTGCTAATTAGGATTTGTCTCATGTTTTTCTCATAACTAGACTGTGGTTATGTGTCTTTGGGGGGAAGACCACAGAGGTGAAGTGCCATTTTCATCACTACTGACATACCAACATGATTTATCACTGTTGATGTTGACCTTAATCAGTTGATTGACTTAAGTTTTCTTTTAAAATTTATAATCTATTTTGGAAATTTTTGAAATAAAATTTTCCCTGGCACACCGCTTTTCAAATTAATTAAGATACATATTGTGTAATACTAGCTATCATGGAGCCAGAGGCTAAAAGATCCAGAGACAGGGACAGTGTATACATGGATTGCAAGACAAGTTCAGACAGATGGGAATTCGGCCAAGCATTCAGTGCCTTGGCGGCTCTTTTGCAACTCTGGCAAAAATGAAGTAACTGAGTCGGGGTCCCAGGCTGTCAGTTCCACTGAGTAGCAAATGCGGGACATGATACAAAAGGGGAGTTTAACAGATATTTCTTTGGATTGGAATGTGGTCATTGGTTATGTAGATTATCAACAGATTATATAGAAAAAGGGAGATGAAATCAAGAGACTGAAACACAGGGGTTTTAAATCAAAACCCTGTGGGGCTGCACAACTGATTTTTTTTCTTTCTCTCCAGGGTATCCTTTCTATCCTAAAAGTTTGTGCTCATCCAGCCCACTCTACGTGATTGGGAACGGACAGACAGGGGGCAGTGGCCAATCTCATATTGCTGCCAGTTGTATGAGCCAGTCCGATTTCTAAATCTGACGGTCTTACATCAGGTGGGGATTAGGCTGTGTGTAAAAAATTATGACAAATGAAAAGAAGGAGAAGTGGTTAGCCAGATAAAGGGAGCCAATAAATGGATAATGGATAAATGCCAAAAACAAAAAACAAAAACAAAGAAAGAAAGAAAAAAGAAGAAGCTCTAACAGTAGCAAAGAACGTACTGAGAGTCCGAGAGCAGCAGAATGACATCATCCGTATCCCAGACGCCCGGAAGAGAGCATCTGCAGGAGCCTCCTCTTCCGTTTGAAGATGAAGGGCCAGGATAGATTCCAGCAGGTTGGGAAGGGTTTCAACCAGATGCGCCTTGATGATGCCAGTAGCACCTTGCAGATGAACACTTCCTCCATGTAATTCTGATGTTACTTTGTCTTGTGGTTCGTCTTTGAAAGCTATGACTCTTACAGAGGACTCGGCTTTTTGATCCCCTTGAAGTACATTTCATGCACGAGTGACAGAAATATGTTTAATTCTTTCCTTTATTTGGCAGCTTTCAGAGTGAGAAGTTGGTGCCGCTAGCAGACACTGAGGCCTCGTCACAGTCCCTTCAGTCTTAGCGTTTCTGCCCAAGCTTCTTTTACTTTCTACCAACAGAAACTGCAGCTTTTGCCTGACAGCTTTCTCTGATGGCCAGACCTCGGCATGCCTGGTACCATAGCACCACAGCGGGCCGGAGTGCACGGGCTTCGAGGCCGTCAACTCCCTTCCTCATTGCTACTCTGATACCTGACAGAAACTGGTGAGTAAAGACCCAAGATCCTTCACTCCCAGGTGAGATACCTCTGAGGTGTTTGTTGTCACTGGCTTCCAGAATTCTCCATAAGGATGAAACTCTGACCACTGTGACAACTAGCTTAATGACTTACACTCTATAAACTTTCTCAAGCTTTCCTCCTTTCTCCATCTCATGTCCCCACTCTTTGGCTGGTGTTTCCAGGGATTATTTCCCAAATAAACTGCTTACACAAAAGTCCCTATCCCAGGGTTTGTTTAGTGGGGGACGCAAACTAGAATGGGACCCTAGTTCCTGTCAACGGTAAGCAGTGCCTTTCGATGCTCCTTTCACTGATTTTCTCTTGTCCTCCAGCAGTTTCTCTCTCATTCTCCTTTAAGCAAAACAAACAAACAAACAAACAAACAAAAAACCCAAAACAAAAAACACTGGACTTACGAAATGTTATATATTCTTTGTGTTTTAGTGTATTATGGTCATTTCATAAATGCTCAAATTGTTACACTTTGGGACACTGACAACACTTTTCATGTTATCTCTTTAGTCTCTTCCTTGTTCTTTATTTTTTAAGACTTTATTTTTTGGAAAAATTTTAGGTTCACAGAAAACTTGCGTGGAAAGTACAGAGAGTTCCTGTATACTCTGTGCCACCTCCCTCCCCAACACACACACAGCCTCCCCTACTATTGACATCCTGCCCCTACGTGGTACATTTGTTAAAGAAGATGACCCTACAGTGACACATTATTATCACCCGGAGTCCATAGTTTACATGAGGGCTCCCTTTCAGGGTTGAAAATTCTCCAACAAATGGGAAAATATGCGGGTTTGGGCAGATGTATGAGGACATGTACTTGCCATTATAGTATCATGCAGAATAGTTCACTGCCCTACAAATCCTCTGTGCTCCATCTTTTTACCCCTTCCCTCTTAGTCCCTGGCAGCCACTGATCTTCGTAGTTTTGTCTTTTCCAGAATGTCATGTAGTGGAATCATATAGTATCTACTCTTTTCAGCTTGGCTTCTTTCACTTAGTAATATGCATTTAATTTCCTCCACGCCTTCTCATGGTCAGATGGCTCCTTTCTATTTAGTGCTGTATAATATTTCACTCCCTGGATATATCAGACTTCATTTATTCACCTGAAGAACATCTTGGTCGTGTCCGAGTTTTGGCAATTATGAAAAAAGCTGCTATAAACATTTATGTGTAGATTTTGGTATGGATATAAGTTTTTAGTACATTTGGGTAAATACCAAAGAGCGTGATTGCTGAATTGTATGGTAATTATATGGATAGTTTTGGAAGAAACTGCTGGACTATCTTCCAAAATGACTGCACCATTTTGCTTTCCCACCAGCAGTAAAGGAGAGTTCTTGCTGTGCCATATTCTCACCAGTATTGGGTATTGTCAGTGTTCCAGATTTTGGCCATTTTAATAGGCAGGTCATAGTACTTTGCATTTCCCTGATGATGTTTGACTTGGACATCTTTTCATATGTTTATTAGCCATCTGTATATTTTGGTGAAGTGTGTTCAGATACTTTGCCAACTTTTTAATCCAGTTGTTCGTTTTCTCATTGTTGAGTTTTAAAAGTTTTTTGTGTATTCTTTGTATGACAGTCCTTCATCCCGTGTGTCTGATTTTTTCCTAGTCTCATATTTTCTTCTCATTCATATTATTCACACTTTTTAAAAGACATTTTCTGTTGCAGGTTAACATACACAAAGACATGTGCACAGATTGTAAGTATGCCGCTCAATAAATTAGCCCATGGAGAAGGCAGCCTTATAAGTGATACCCCAGAGGTCCTCATGATGCTCTGTTCGAACATTACTGTCTAGGTAACCTCTAGGCAGAGTTCTGTTGCTAGAGATTAGTTTTACCTATTTTAAAACTTCATAGAAATGGGTTCATTCTGTGTCTAGCTTCTTTCCCTCAAAGGTATGTTTAGGAGATACATTCCATTTTGATGGTAGTGGTAATTCATTCATTTTCTTTGTTGCACGTCATCATGTTAATGTAGCACATGACAGTTCCCAGTTTTCTGTTGTTGGACAGTTAGGTTGTTTCCACGGTTAGTTACTATGAATAAAATTATGGTGAATAATATTTTCTATATGATGAATAATATTAAAAAAATTTTAAGGGGATGAATAAAATTTCTTGTGTAAATACCTAAGAATGGAATATGGTCACGGAGTAGGTATAAGCTTACTTTATAAAAAAAAGCAAAATGCTTTTCCAAAGTTGCTGTGAGCTTTTACCTTACTGCTAGCAAAGTATTAAAATTTCTGCTTCTATACGTCCTTGTCAGCCTACGGTCCTGTCAGTCCTCTTCCTCTGGTCATTCCTGTGGGCGTGACGCAGTATCTAAGAATGTGTATGGGGCTGGCATTTCTTTGATGATTGGTGATGTTGTGTGTCCGTTCACATGCCTACTGGAAACTCATATTTCTTCTTTTGCTAAGCATGTGTTCAAGTCATTTGCCAATTTGTAATTAAGTTCTTTGTCTTTTTATTGTTGAGTTATAGAAGTTTTTAATATTCTGGATGCAAGTCATTTGTCAGGTACATGTGACGAGAGTATGTTCTTCCGGTGTGTGACCTTCCTAGTAATCATCTTACCGATGACTTTTATGAGCAGAGATGTTTTGAACTCCCTTTTTAATGTTGTTGAAGTCCGATTAATAAATTTTGTTTTATAGCTATTTCTATTTCTCGGTTTTCTGAGAACTCCATGACTACTGCAAGGTAACTAACTAGTTAACTAACCAACTATGTATATATAGTATTACATATTGATTTACATGTTTATATAGATATATATTACTCTTAGCAGTCAACAGATTAAATATTTTAAGAACTCTGCTGATGTATAATTTACGTACCACAAATTTACCCATTTTAAATGCAAAATTTGGTTATTTTTAGTGAATTTAAACAGTTGTGCATCCATCGTCACGATCCAGTTTTAAAACATTTCACCTCAAAATGAACCCTCATGCCTGTTTGCAATCATCCCCATTTCTACATCCAGCCCCAGGTATACTAATCTACTCTCTGTATCTACAGATTTGCCTTTTCGAACATTCATATAGGTAGAGTCATACAATATTGTGGAAGGCAGAATTTAAAGTGGCCTCATGACCTCCGTCCCCTGGTATTATAATGGTGACTATGGTGCTTTAAATGATAAAAGGGAGATTATTCTGGTGGGCCTAATATAATCATCTTAGGTCTTCAAAAGCAGTGCATTTTCTCCGGTTTGGTTCAGAGCAAAGGGAAAAGACAGAGATGATTTGTCAACACTAAGAGGATTTGATGAGCTCTTGCTGGCTTTGGATAAACAGGAGTGCCCCTGTGAGGATGGGGGAGTGGTGTCCGCGAGCTGAGAGGGGTCCCTGGCTGATAGCCTGCAAGGGTATGGAGAACTCGGTCTTACAGCTGCAAGCAGCTGGATTCAGCCAGCCACTTGGATAAGCTAGAAAGTGGGTTCTTCCCCAGAGCCTCCTGATGAGCTCCCAGTCTGGCCAACGCCTTGACTTCCTAGCCGAAGACCAGACGAGCTGTGCACAGACTCCTGATCTACCAGGGTGAGGAGCTCCATGAGTGTTTTGTCAGCCGCTGAGTATTTATGATGCAACGATAGAAAACTAAGGCAAGTAGGTAGTCTTTTGTGCCTGGCTTATTTTACGGACATGGAGGCTCATCCATGTTGTTGCGTACCAACATTTTATTCCTTTTTTAGTGATGAATAGTATTTGGTGCCATTCTAAATAGTTTTAATAATCTTTGTTAAGTTTAAGCAGTTAATAATATTCAAAGAAAAACACTTCAGTGCATATATATTTATAGTGTGAAGACATTCTATAAATGTTCAGAGGGGAGTGCAGATGAATTCATATTCGACAAAGATAAATTTAGTTAGCTTTTACATTTATAGTTTTGACTTTTACATTTAAGTCTATGATCAATTTAACTTCTCTCATACGTCAAAATTATCATTCATTGGTAAATTGATAACCAAAAAAATCACATTTAGTGGAAATGATGGTGGCCTCTGACTTTGGAAGGTATGGGAGAATTCATTGTTAGAAACACATATGTTTTAGCTAAAAGGCTTGAATCTCATTGGTAAGATTTCATTGGTGTTTTAAGACTTTTTATTTTTACATCTTTCTAATAGGAAATTTAAGCTGGTCTAAGATTGCAGAGAATACCATGTAATTATACATAAAAATGACAACACTGCTCTCCACATCATGTTTAGTAAACTAGGCCCTTGAAGCTAAAAAAAATATAATAAAGGATAATTGCAGATAAAGTAAGAAAATGTCAATGAAATCCTAGTGAAAAATTCTGTAAGTGGCGCCAGAAAAAGGGAATGTAGTTGCTATGTGGCCAAGAATTGTAAGAGTCTGCCTGTGGCACCACTCTTTGTCTCTGAAAATGTACTTTTTTCAATTATTTACCCCAGGAGAGAAGATAGTGTAAATTAGAATTGGAGGTAGCCCTCCGACAATCCCAATTTGGACACTAAGTTGTTTGAACACAATTTGTCGAAGGAACTTTCTTTTCCCTATTTAATTATTTGATGTTTTTGTTGAAAATTGATTTTCCATTGAAATCTTAGTGTAATTCTGGACTCTATTCTGTTTCATAATGTATTCGCCTATCTTCATTCAAACCCCACGCAGTCGTGGTATCTGTTGCTTTACAATGTCTTGAGGTCTGTTTGTGTAACTTGCTCACTATATTGACTTTTCTAACTTGTCATCATAGTGTGTATTTTACTTTATGTAGGATTTATTTAATTATGCTGAAAAAAGTTTTGTAATTTTTGGAAGAGATCTTGAACAACTTTTGGTGTATTTATTTTTAATCATTTAAATGTTTGATATTATTATAAATAGTATTGCTTGGAAATTTTATTCTCCAGTTGTTCTTGCTTACACATAAAATTACAACTGATTTTTGTACATTGACCTTGTACCCTGTTACCTTGCAAAATTCACTTACTAGGTTTAATTGTTTTTGTAAATTCCTCTGGGTTTTCTACTTCCACAAGCACATTATTTATGAATGAAGGCCATTTTACTTTTTTTTCCTTTCCAATCTCTATATGCTCATGATCAAAATTTTCTAAAAGTAATATGTGTATTGGAAAAAGAAATGCTATGAGGTTTGGCCTGAGTGGCTCCACTTCCACCTAAAACACTTTGCCTTTTGTTTTTCTCACCCGGGAGCCCTGCTATCAAGAACAAATATTTCAGTTTTCTATACAAGTGTTCGGTGGAAGGGGGATATTATGTAACATGACCAAGACACACAGATACTAAAGTTTTGAATTTCAGTTAGTATTTGGACAGGACCTTTCTGATTTCAAAGCTATCTCGCTTTAAAACAATTATGAATATTGAACCTCTGATTTGTGCAATAGCCATTTTTTATGTTGTATGTGCAATATGCGTATGTGCTGTCTTCTCTACCATTGATTAAAACTGAGCAAACAGAAAGACCTTCTATTACACCAACGAATGCATGATATTCAACCAGTTATAATCCACCCAAGCAGACATCAACATTCTTTCGTGGCCCTCATCTTTAAATATTCCTAGTGAAAGTTCTCTGACATAACCGAATAACAAAACAGACACTGGGTAATGAACGCTGTATGGCTCCTTAAGCCACAGCTCGCAGTGTCAGAGAACTGTGCGGAGTATGTGCACGGAGCAGTGACGGTCACGTGAGTCTGGTAGGCTCCTAGGCAATCTGCGTCCACCTATTTATTTTTTGATTTATGAAAAGGCATTTCTAAATGCCCCTTGGGCATCCAGTTGGCAATGAATATAAATTTAAAATACAATAAACCCTTCTTCTCTATAACATTTTTTTCTAACATACTGAGAAAAGAAAATGCTACAGGGAAAGAATTTAACAGAGGAAATCATATGAGCATTAGACAGACTCATTAAATGTTGTACATTGGGAAATATAAATGGGTTTCACTGAATATTTAATCAAAATTAATTAAAAAGAAATCTCTCACAGACTTCTATTGACTTTCTCCGTGTATGTCTAAATAGTGTTAGATCCTATGGCAAAACAGGACTTCCCTGGTATCTCTAAATAGTGTATACCTCACTATTGGCATTATATATTATGTGTATGAATTATGGCATTGAATTATATATGCATATAAAATTATAGCCAATGATATACTCTGTTGTCATGAGAGAATTGCAAATACTATAAAAAATGTTAGAGATTTTGTCTTTATGTTTTTTCTTTTTCAGTAGCAGTGACCCATTAATAGTTGTGTACTGCAGATTGCACCTGGTGGGGAGGGGTAAGAGGGTGAGGAGGGAGAGGAAGAGGACCTTGGAAACACACCCACTCTCTGGACCACAAACAATTTCTGGTGACCCAGTGGCTGGAGAGATTTGGAAACCCACAGGGAAGGGAAGAGGGTGTGCTAGGAGAGCTATTGAGTGTCAAGGGTAATATTGGTTTCATTTAGCCCCAAGCTTTCCTGAGGCATATGAACAATATGGGGACAGGGACAGAGATAGAGATGACACCAGTATAGCTAGATAGAGACAATGGAATGATATTGTGGGTTTGCTTTTTCATCTTCCCATGTCATTGGCTCAGAAACATCGTCTTCAGTGGCTCAGATCTAATGGGCATTCTATAATTTGCTTAACCATATTTGTGAGTGGCCTCCCTGGAAGCTTAAACAGAACTAATGTCAGACCTTCAGCCAGAGACTCTCAATTATGGAATAGGAAAGAATTTTTTAGAGGTCTACTGAGGGAATTGAAAAATAATCATTTATTGGTCAATTCCTAACAAAAATAAATTATATTTAGAGGCGGAAGCTGGCAGACTCTGACTTTAGAAAACATGGGAGAATTTATTGTTGGAGATACGCACTTTATCAAAAGACTTTGTTCTGGTTGACAAATAAGGCTTGTTTTGTATTTTAAGATTTTATGTTTGAGACTTTATGTATTTTAAGACTTTGAAAAGAAAATTTAGGATTGCTTTAAGAGTAATTATATCTAGAAAAGTCACAGCATTCCTCTTACAACCATGTTACAAACTTAGTCCCTTGAGGCTAAACAATAAAGGATATACAGTTTGTAGTAAAGATAAAATAAGAAATCATTATGGACTCACTTTATGAAAAAGTACGGTGAGCATTGTGGAAAAAAATAAAGGAATGTAGGTGATGTTTACTATAGACTCAGATGAGTTTTCTCTGTGGTTATCGCACTGTGTCTCTTTCTGTAAAATGTATTTATTTCAATTTTTTACACTGAGAGGAAAAGAGATGTCTGGAGACAATTTTTGGTTTTTATGGTTGCAGCGGGCTCCTACTGGCGTTTAGTGGGTAGAGGATGAAAATGCTGCCTGAATCCTACAACGCACAGGACAGAACCCGCCAACCCTCCCCCCCCCACTAGGAGATATCTGAACCCCCACGCTCTGGAGGGAAGTGAGTATTTCCTGATACACTTGAAGTTCTGCCCAGACCAGCAATGGGCCCCTGGGCTTGGCACTGCTGACTTCACCCAGAGGTTCATGGGCACATAGCAAGCCTCTACCTCACAGGAATTCTGAAGTTTCTTCAGACACATAGGCCCTTTGAGCATTTCCGTGCCAGACGAGAACATGGATAAAAGCAAGCTTCCTCAGACACGCACAGAGGGAAGTTCGCTGCAAGAGGGGACTACCGAGACAGCTTTAAAATACCGGAACAAGCTATTAGCATTAGCCCCACAGTGTTCCTTGCGTAGGTCAGTTGATCACTAACAGATGCTGATGATACTACGGAGAAACAGGCAAATTCATATAGGCCAGCTGCCTCTGGAAAGTTCCTTATAAAGCAGAAACTCCCACCTGAAGCAAATGAGTCACTGTCTCTGCGTGAAAACAGACATTTCTCCTGAAAATAACAGTTTGCGTGGGCGTTGAAATATTTCACCTCTCGGAGAGAGAAATGCTCAAAAATCAAGAAAGTTTACCACACATTTCTTCAAGCTACCTTCTAAAGTCAGGTTTGCCTTTTGCCAGTTGAGGGAAGAGTTCGTGCTGACTACACAGTGTGTCCAGAGACAGGACACTCGCTTCCACAAGGACAGTAGCCACGTGTGCGTGAGTGTGTGCATGTGAAGGATGGTGTGTGCATGCACGGAAGTGTAAGGGTGTTTGTGTGCGTGTGCAAATGCCTGTGCAAACGTGTGCGTGCACCTGTGCACGTATACACTCGTGTAAATGTGTGCGTGTATGTTTGTGTGTGCCTGTGAGGAAGTGCACACGCGTGAGAGTGCGAGGGTGTTTGCGTGTGCACTCACTTGTGCATGTACACACTTGCGTGAGTGTGTGTGTGTGTGTGTGTGTGTGTGTCATGCTATGGAGTGTCTCCCGAGGAAGCAACCCATAGTGCTAACGTCAAATGCCTTGCAAACGCCCCCTGAAGAACGTGTCCTTGAGGAGCGAAGAGGCAGCTAGTTTAGGGCGCAGGACTTCTGTGCGGGAGCCTTTCCTTCCTGTGATACTTGGACTTGCTCATCGCTGGGGACTGGGAGCGGGGCGACAGGGGTCCTCGCAGAAGGAGCTGCATGCACTCTGTCTATTCGGCTTCCCTGCACGGTGACATTAGTCACGTAAGGCTGCTCTCCAGACGGCCCCCCGTCTCACCAGCACTGACCAAGTGTGTAACACTGGCGTAGCCACGTGAAAGTGGGAATCTTTGTTGCACCGTCTTTTCTTCTCTGCTTCTTCCTCGCCTGGCACCTGACAGACCCTTGAAGTTAGCCCTGCCCCTTTGTATTGTCACTCGCCGCTGGTTTCTGTGCTCCGCCTGGAGTGCTGAGGGCGACAAAGCCTGAACCGCCCCCCGGGTCACAACCACGACAGGCCGCGCGGTGAGTGCTGTTGTGGATACAGAGATCCCGGGGAGGAGCCAAGGCAGGTTGCTGTGGACTTCGACTGTGAGACATGGTTGAGATTGAGATTTTTCCCGGAGGAGAAAGAAGCCGAAAGAGGAATTTCAGACAAGGAAAGATCACGAGGTAGTTGGATGGTGGCAGCAAAAGAATCTGCTTGTTTTGGAAGAATTTGCTTATCTTTGGTACATATGAGGCGCCAAGAAATACCTGTTTGTATCTCCTTCTCTCTGTCTGCTTGGGCCACCGTAACAAAATGCCATACACTGGGTGGCTTAAGCAAGAGACATTTATTTGTCATGGTTCTGGAGGCTGGAAAGTCCAGATCAAGGTGCCAGCTGATTGGGTCCTTGGTGAGAACTCTCTTCCTGCCTCACACAAAGCCGCCTCTCTCTGTGTCTGCACCTGGGGCGGCGGGATGAGGGGAAGACAGCTCTGCCTCTATTTCTCTTCTTATCAGGATACTAAGGCGTCGTGGGGGCCTCACGCTCACGACCTCATCTAACCCTGAGTACCCTCCAAATAGTGTCACACTGGGAGCAGGGCTTCAAGATGGGAGTTTTAAGGGGACACAATACTGAGTCCCTAACACCATCTATGTATCATCTCAATTCATCAACCTGTCTACGCACACACAGGCTGTTTGTGAAGGGTACACTCAGAATTGTCATTCTTACTCCACGGACAGTAAAGAACGAGTTTTGATTTTTCTGCAGAACGAGGAAGAACTCCATGAAGAGATCTGTGTTCTATAAAAGCTATTCTGGTGCCGAGTTCAAAGGAGGGGCTGGAAGAGAGGAGTTGCTAGTGGAGAGAGCCCACCTCGTGTGCAGGAGGTGATGAGGTCTGAGCGGAGCCAGCCGAGATCTGAACGGGAGAGGGGGAGTGAGGGGACCCTGGAGACATAAGATAGACGAGCTTCACTCATTAGTAGAACGTGAGTATAAGTGGAGATTGAATATGCATGGATAATTCTGGATATCATAACTGCGTGGCCAGCGATATCAGGAACCCAGATACTGAACACCTAAGGGAATGTGAAATATTTAGAGAGAGAGAGAGAGGTGCAGGGCTGAAGGCACTGCAGTGTGAGCCAGCGCTCCTGGAAGAGCATGGGATTTGCAGTCAAGCAAAGTTCTGGTGCAAACACAAGCTTTCTTGTTCTTAGGGGGGGTGCTTATCTCTCACCGCCAAACCGGGGTACTTGAGAGATTCTTACAACAACAGTAAGAATTAAAATACATAGCCCATATTGTTTATGAATTGTTCTTTGAATGACTGATAATTGTGCTAGTATGTAATAAACACTCATTACCAGCTATGAGTACATAACTTTCCTCCCCACTCTTATCATGATAAATACATGAACAGACAACACGTATATAGCTTTTGTTGAATGAAAGGCATACTCTCAGTTTTTTCCAAATAGCAGTGCATTAAATTTTTGCAACATTCTCCAAGGTAATTTTAGTATTTTTATTTTGCCCACGAGCAAAGGGAGACACAGGAAAATCCAGCAAATATGTGGCAGAGGAGAAATCGCTACGGGAGTGAGACAGGAGAAGGTGATGCAGAAGCCAAGAAGAAAACCTGAGGGAGAAGTGGGGGGGCGTGTCTGCTGTGTTCGAGGGCAGGCCGCTGGGAGGGTGAGGAGGATGAGGATAAGGATGAGGAGATCAAGGAGGGTCAAGGCTGGGAAGGCGCTGGGCTGTGTGTCCCGGTGGGAAGGGAAGGATAGGCAGGCAGCCATGGGGTTGAAAATAGATGAAAGTTAAAGATGTGGAAGCAGAAACTGTTTTAGTAGCAACAGGAATGAGAAAGAAGAATGGGGGCTTGAGAAGGAGAATGAATATGGACAAGAGAACAGATTGTAACCTTTCTGTTTAATTTCTCAAGTAGTCTCATGGTGGGTTCTCATCCTGAGTTGTCCTCGTTTTATTTTATTTTTAAAAATGATTTATTTATTTATTTATGGGGAATGGGGTAGACGGAGAGGGAGACAGAATCTCAAGCAGACTCCACACTGAGTATGGAGCCCAAAGCAGTGCTCGGTCCCACGATCCTGAGATCATGAGCTGGGTTGAAATCAAGATTTGGATGCTCAACTGACTGAGTCACCCAGGTGCCTGAAGTTAGCCTCATTTTAAAAATAGAAAAATGGTTCAAGGGTCTTGTTTGGGTAACACTGTAAATCTCTTTATGGGTAGTTTCTATTAATATACACAACTGAAGATTCCTGAGTCCACCTAGCCTCACATTTTGCCATTCTGTCTTTAACTGAAATAAAAATAATAATAATAAAATAAAAATGGTTTCACCATTGAAGTCTGGCATTGCTCCTTTAGTTTCTGCAGAACATGCTTTGTCACCAAGGAATAGTACAGTCATGTGCTTCGCATTCCAAAACTATTGCTTTCAAAATATTTTCTGGACTATATCTTTACAAAAATTGCTTACATTTTCTTCTTTATGGGCAGTTCAGTTAGTTAACTCTTGTTCACATACGTTTAACTGAAATGTCACACGGTGATAGGCTGTGAGTGTTACAGCAGGACTCTTTCCTTTTTTTAAATTTTTAAAATTTTTAATTTTTTATTATTATGTTCAATTAGCCAACATATAGTACATCATTAGTTTTTGATGTAGTGTTCAATGATTCATTAGTTGTGTATAACACCCAGTGCTCATCACAACGTATGCCTTCCTTAGTACCCGTCACTTGGTTATCCCATTCCCCACCCACCTTCCTTCTGTAACCCTCAGTTTGTGCAGGACTCTTTCTGTCTTGGTTTGTATGAAGCTGCCAACATGGGAAAGCACTAGGAGAGCTACCAGGTGTCCCTTAGGTCCTTGGTAAAGAGGAGGGGCCATCTGTCTCCTGAGACCCATGGAGACAGAGTGGCGCTGGTTTTTGCCAGGATTGGCCCATTATTCACCCCCAGCATACAGAGGGTTCTGTTGGTGAGTTGGCAGTGAGCATTTCCTGGAGAGAGCTTTCACCGTGCTCCTTGTTATTTTTTCTTTATTTAGTGACTGGTATTGGTTCATGCCTAAAGACGAAAGTGGCCAGCTGTGGTGGGAAAGTTGACTAAGGTAGGTGGCCCTGTGAGTGAGCTGCACCTCCACCAAAGATGCATGTTTTTCAGAGATTCCATGGGGACCCCATGGATAACTCTTTCTTGTTTGTACCGCGTGAAAGGGCAAGAAGGTAGAAAACTTGGAAACCCCTTTGAGGGGAGTTCTAAGCTGGAAAGTGGCTTTACCCAAAATGTACAAGGAGGTAACCTCATGAGGACTACACAAGGTGAACATGAAAATTGTGTTACTTCCAGTATGATGGAATGATTACATTTGCTACATTGGAACTACATTCCAATGCAGGGGTGTGCTGGCCCTCAGGAGAGCTGGCAGCATGCACCTCTTCCCATTTTTGTGTTTGATGCCAACGCAGCATCAAATGAGCATCATGGGAGCATTGGCGGCATGGAAATCAGTAAGCACCACTGATCAAGGCCTTTCCTGTTCTTTGGAGAGCTGGTCATTAGACGTGTACTAGCACACCACTGCTGTAGGCTCCTCTCTCCTTCACCGTGGCCTTGAAGGGATCCAGGAAAACCACAAGCAAGTTGGAGAAGAGGAAGGAGGAAGAAAGGGAAAAAAAGGGGTTCTCTCGAAATGGCTTTGAAGCCCAGAATAGACATGCCCTGGGGAAAGCAGAGGAACTCAACAAGGAGTGGAATTAGATTTACATAGGATAGAACATGATAGAAACTAGGAGCAGATCTGATGGCGTTTCTTCTGGGGCAGGAAGCTGGGAAAGTGTTGGGAGGGTTCAGTGAGTATGGTGAGCAAAAAATAAATGCATTTCATATTTTTATATCTTAAGTATGTCTTTTTAAATTGGTTACAACTCGATGGGGTTTTCCCCTGGCAATTGAATCAGACCATTTCTGGTATTTTTGTGATTTTAGAAATTACCTTGTTAAATATCATTTTATATATCAGAGGACTACTCTTCTCCTTAGCTACTAGGAAAGAAATGCTCTCTGTAGCTCTCCTTTGAAGTCTCAAAACAATCATTTCTCTAGAAGGCAGTGGTTTAAAAGCCTTAAAATTAGAGAAACCTTAAAATAGTAATATTCATATGGGAACTAAAGCTTCTATGTTTCATCAATGACAGTAGTTAAAATAAGGACAAAACAGATAAAGAGTTAGGCTTACACTTCGTATGGGGAAAGAATCAAAGGAATGCCATGCCAGTTATGACAATGAGAAAAGTTTGAAAATCTACAAATGATAACTTTCCTTGAGCCCATCAGAGAGCATGAGAGGCGTCCAAACAGTCCAAATTCTTCCTCATGTTGCTCCCTTAGGTGCTCATGAGGAAGAGGGGGGACAGGGCCAAAGACTGGGATGAGTTCTCCCTGGATGGTGCAGGCAACCCGGTGATGACTGACTGCTGCCAGAGCCAGCTAAGAACCATCACCCACTTCCTCCCACCCTTCTCTATATGCAGTCAAAGCTTTGAAGTGAGGGGCAACTAACCCTTCACCCTCCAGCCTATGCAAAGATCCAGTGGTTCCGGAAGAGGAAGAGCACAAGCAAAATGCACCTGCAGCTGTGAGAGGCAGTAGAAACCTTCCTGCTCTTGGAACCACATGAGGATTTACTCTTTATGGGGAAGGAACAAAACTGAAAGGCTTCTGTCCCTCAGGGAGGAAGGAGGAAGCTCTCTTAGGCTCAGGACCACGCACCAGTGCAAGGCAGGAGCCTCCAGAGATATAAGGCAGGGTGTAACTGCCCAGGGGCAAGGCCCAGAAATGCCAAGAAGGCTCAGGTCCCAACTCCTCAGCATGCAAGTTTTGCCTAAGACTGAGGATGGTTCTGGGGGACTCCTGAAAGCAGAAATTCAGGGAAAAACCCTCTTTCACCTGAGGCAGGAGGCCAAGCATAAATGAGCAGCAATTGTTGCTGCAAAAGTTTGGAGCCCATGGGGGCGCTATAAGCAAAGCCCAGGTCTGACTCAACTCACTACACTGAATCTAACTTCCAGGCCAATGGCCTTCAAGAAGAAGGGGTGTGCCAGTTTCTGTATATAAATAAAATTGACCTCAGTCTCTATCACCGTATTCTATACATTTGATAAAAATACATTCAATTAAAAAAAATGAGAAACAGAGTAAAAGTAAAGATGAAAAAATAAAATCAAATGTCAAGAGATAAAGCAGTCAGTAGAACAAGGTTTGGAGAAGACTTGAATGTTAGAGTCATCATTCAAACAGAAACGGTGAAATCACTATATTTATGTTAAAAGACAGAGTGGAAAAGTTATGTAGTTCAACATGAATGTTTAGATGGCAGATTTCACAGAAGGTTGGAAACCATAAAAAAGAATCAAGTAAAAATGCTACAAATAACAACACACACACACACACACACACACACACACACACACAATGTCAGGGAAGTAGAACTTACTCCATGCACTTACCAGCAGACTGGGTATAAAGAGGTAATCGGTGAACTTGAAGTTGGGTTAGTAGAAATTACAAAGAAAAAATAATATGAAAAAATAGAGTAGCCACTCAAGGGTGGTGGGACATCAAAGCATCTAAGATAATTGTAACTGGAATTTCATAAAGAGAAAAGAGAGAGAAAAGAGAACAGAAAGGATAGCAAGTGAAAGGTTTGTAAAAATTGTGAAAGAATTAAACCACAGATTCAGGAATCTCAGAACCTACCCACAGCATGAGAAGTCAAAATCCGTAATTAGTCACAACATAGGAAAACTCCAGGAAACCAAAGATGGGGGACCTGGGTGGCTCAGTCAGCTGGGCATCTGCCTTTGGCTCAGGTTATAGTCCCAGAGTCCTGGGATTGAGCCCCATATCAGGTTCCCTGCTCAATGGTGATCCTGCTTCTCCCTCTCCCTCTGCTCTCCCCCTGCTCTTGCTCTCTCTCTCTGTCTTGCTCTCTCTCTCAAATAAATAAATAAAATCTTAAAAAAATAAAGAAACCAAAGATAAAAAGGGAAAGCACGGAGGAACATTAGCTAGAGGAGCAAAGAAAATTCAAAGCAGTCTCCTAATCAGAAACGGTGGATGGTCGAAAGGAATGGAAAAGCATCCTAAAAGTATTCGAAGGGGGAAAAAAGTCAACTCAGAGACCTTTATTAAATAATTAAGGTGAAATATAGACTGTATATGAAAAAAAAAAAACCCTTGAAATAATCCATTGCCAGTAAACTTGCATGTTAAGGAATGTTAAGAAAATTCTTTAGGCCGGGGCGCCTGGGTAGCACAGTCATTAAGCGTCTGCCTTTGGCTCAGGGCGTGATCTTGGCGTTCCGGGATCGGGATCGAGTTCCTCATCGGGCTCCTCCGCCGGGAGCCTGCTTCTTCCTCTCCCACTCCCCTGCTTGTGTTCCCTCTCTCGCTGGCTGTCTCTATCTCTGTCACATTAAAAAAAAAAAATCTGGGGCGCCTGGGTGGCACAGCGGTTAAGCGTCTGCCTTTGGCTCAGGGCGTGATCCCGGCGTTATGGGATCGAGCCCCACATCAGGCTCCTCCGCTGTGAGCCTGCTTCTTCCTCTCCCACTCCCCCTGCTTGTGTTCCCTCTCTCGCTGGCTGTCTCTGTCGAATAAATAAATTAAAAAATCTTAAAAAAAAAATCTTAAAAAAGAAAATTCTTTAAGCAGAGGGTCATGATGTGGACGGGAATTTGTATCTAAACAGAAATGAAGATCGTTGAAAACAGCAAACAGGAGGATAAACATACAATATGGTTTGTATTATTTTTAAGAACTTCAAAAGATAATTGTTTAGAGAGAAATAGTAATGATGTATTGTAGAAGGAACATCCATGAAAGCAATAGAGTAAAGGAGGAGAGGCAGAAGGAACATGGAAGTGAGCTGTGGGGGCGTTCTTAGCCTCTGTGCAAAGTGGGGCAGTATTTGAAGTTAGACTATGACATGTTAGGAGGTATCTTGTCAACCCTATATCAGCCACTAGAGATAAAATGAAATCATAAAAATTTTAAATTAATCAAAAAGCATATTGGTAAAGAAGAACAAATACCAAAAATGGATGGGGAAATAGAACGCACAGCAAAATGGTACATTTTATTCCAATCATATTAATAATTACATTAATAATGATTAATAATTATTAAAAGTAACTGGCCCATCAAGTTTACTCCTAAGTATTTCCCAGGAGAAATGAAAACTTACGTCCACACACAGACCTGTACGTGAGCGTTCACAGGCTGATGAAGAGGCTCCGTATCTCCTTGTGATGGTTGTCGCACAGCTGTGTGCATCTGTTAGTATGTTTTAAACTGTAAATCTTGAACAGGGACTATTTAACAGTATAAAATACACTCACCAAACCTCACTTGAAAATCTCATATAGGTAAAAATGTTATTCCAAAAGGTATAAACAAAACAAAATACCAAACACCAAAAATTATTTTTGTTCATTAAAATAGTATAATTTTATTTTATGTCGGTTATCATTTAGTCAAGATTCGTCTATATTTGTCTATGTTTATGAGGAAATGATATAAATTTTAAAATGAACAATTTAGCAATAAAATATTGACTCTTTCCTGGAAGTCACATATTTACCATTAAAGAATCCATTCTATAATTGGGATGAATGAAGGAATAAAAAAAATTGTGACAACAGTGTGATGATTTAAAATATTTTTTATATTTTCTCAAATATTATAATCAATGTTGGCTTTAAAATGAGTAAAATCTAGGTACATCGCTTTAATGTGCTAGTTCCCTTCTCCCCCCCCCCATGAAACTATTATTATATCACTGTTGATGGCATTTTAGAAATGAAGAAACTAGGTAGCAATTCAGGAATAAAACGCTGCATATTAGATCTTTTAAGTGCACTTTGCATTAATCCACCACTCTTGGAAATGCAGAACAACTTTAAAAATGCATTGCTGTATGTGCTGGGGTTTGGTCTTTTGTGACCAATTCTCTGTGAATCTTCCTTTTTTGTCTCATTCTCCCCTCACCCCCTGCACCTCGCCCAGACTTCTGTAAGCCTCTAAGACCTATAAATTGAGTTTCCTTGCCTTAGCTTTTATCAAACAAATGGGTTAAATTCTAAAAATACAGGCGAGTAGTCCCATTTGGCGGGGCATGGCCAGTCCCAGATCAGATTAATATTGAGTTGTCCTGGCTACATACTGTTGTTTCATTTCAGATCACAAATAAGAACTAATGTTAGGAAGCTCACTGAAACAACTCTGGAAACACTCAGAGAAGGGATAGTTTCAGTGTTCTCACTTTTGGAAATTGAATTTGACCCTGTGTTTGTCATCATGAGCAGACCACACTTTTAGCACCTTAGGGCTGGAGGATAAGACCAAGTTGCTTCTCACACAAGCCTCTCATCGGGCAGTAAAATTCTGTATGCATATTATTCTTGTTTCTCCTTTAAAACATCAACAGATTTTATACTGCATCCTGAAAAGATAGTAAAATATGAGAACAAGGTTTATTTTACCGATGAGACGAGATACTTTAATATTAGCAGTAGAAAATAACCTGATTACAGAGGACAGGGTCTGAAAATCATCTCCCCCAAACTTGCAACTGTCTCTAGAGTTAAAACTTTGGGAGTGTGCCCTAAGGAGGTGAGTGTAAATCCTCACTCCATAAATGTGGGCTATTCGCAATAATTTCCTTCCAAAAAGTACAGCAGGAAAAGGGAGGAAAAGCAGCCTTATGGTGGAGATACCTAAGGGCACCGTCTCAGCCAGGCGATCAAGGTCAACAAGGACAGTGATGAGCCATGCTGACACTGTGTACCCTTGATATGATGTGATGAGAATGGCCTTCACCTCTGTGTCCTTCCTCTTCCAAACTGAAACCCCTGTCTGATGTAGAGAAAACATCAGAGAAATCCCAACTGAGGGGACTTTTACCAAGTATTTGACCAGTATTCTTCAAAACGGTCATGATTATCAAAAATAAGTTCCGAGAACATGGCATTAATGAAGAACAGCTTCAGGAGGCAAGAAGACTAAATGTAATGTGGTATCTCAATGGGGTCCTGGGACGGGAAAGGACATCAGATAAAACTAAGGAAATCTGTATAAAGTATGGCTTCTAATTAATAATAATATGCTGATACTGGTTCATGAATTATGACGAATATACCGTATTCGTGTAAGATGTTACTAGTAGGGGAAACTGTGGGGTATATAAAAAAATCAGTATTTTCACAATTTTCTGTGAATCTAAAAATGTTCTAAAATGGAAATTTTATTTTAAAAAATTGGGGGGGGCTACAGCCGTGAGGTGCACCAGCCCATTCTATTTCACTGAACGTTGCTGTTTGAGCATTCACTGGCATTATTGATTATGTGGAGAATTTTATTCTTACATATTTTTAACCTCATTTGATACTTTCCACATCGCCTTATATTTGCTTGCTGATACTCATTGTTCCCCATTAGTTGCTGGCAGAAATTCTGTTCTCATCATTCTCAGCAATTGACGTGTTTTCAGCACAATATTTAGCATGAGGTGTGAGTACCATTAATTTGACCTACTTAGAATCACGTCTGGAGTAAAAATGAGGCTTAAAGTATACAGAGTACTGCTCCTTGTCACAGCAAGGCAGTGACAGATCTAGAATTAGAACCCGTGTTTGCTGAAACTCTAATTTATTGAACTTTTCATTGCAACCTAACTCACAAAGTAATACTTGCACTAGGTCACGTAGAATAGAATAGCTTTGTAATTAATGCAATTATTTGAGATAACATCAATTTGCTTCCCTGTTGATATTAACATTACCAGCTAGTTTCTGAAATGAGATTCTGTGTTCTTCAAAAGGAACAAATAGCCACCAAAGGAATATTGGTCTTGGTTTACTGAATATCATTTTTTATAAGCAAATAACTTCACAGAAAGGATTTTATAGATGGAGAATCCTGAGAACATTCCCCCGTGGTGCCTACTGGGGAAGGGAATGGCAGTCGTCATAGACATTCTGCTCACACCCACCTCCCCTTCTCTGTTGACTAAGAGCACTGGTGGATATCCTACTGATGATGAGGGAAAGAGAAGAGAAAAACAAAAGCTGAACGTCTAGTGATGGGGGATGCACTTGGTAGGCCTACCACCCAACCTGGCGGCTATCATGCTTGTCAAAATCACACCTGCAGACCCAGCATGGCAGTACCTAAGAGTAAGGCTTAATCAGAACATCGCTCCTATAACACACAACCACGTTTATTCTCTTGGAGTTCTGGAGCTCCGAGTCTAAAATAAAGGTGTTGGCAGGGCTGTGTTCCGTCCGGACGTGTCAGAGCTTTTCCTACTTCCTTCCTTGCGGATGGACTGTCCCTCACATAACTCTCACCTCTTCTTTCCATCACCCCACCACTCGTCTGTTACCCCAATCCCTTCTGCCTTCCTCTTGTAAGGACGCAGGTGGTTATGTTTAGGGTACTGCCAGATAATAGAGGGTAATGACCCCAACTCAACATCCTTAGTTTAATCACTTCTGTGAGTCCTTTTTGCCATGTCACATTTGAGAATGGCACATTCTCAGGTTCTGGGGATGAGGACACTCACAACTTTTCGGGGTCAAGATTCAGCCTTAATACTATTGCTTCAAAGAGTTGCTCCTTTCCTTTCGGGTTTTTGTTTGCTTCTTTTCTCCATTTATCACTATTTGCTGACACTTCTCTTTTTATACATCTCTCTAACGGAAACACTCTCATTCAAGACCTGTTAGCATTCTCCTACATCCTGCTCTCCCGGTCTCAGAAAATTCTCTTAGTTTTTCCTCTTCTTGCTTGTTAGGAGTTGCTGACCTCTTCTGTCAAGGATACACAGAATCACCTCTTTAAGGGATCTGAGTTTTACGCCCCCAAAAAAGAAAGAAAAAAAAAGATGGAGGGAAGGAAGGAAGGAAGGAAAGAAGGAAGGAAGGAAAGATGGAAGGAAGGAAGGGAGGGAGGGAGGGAGGGAGGAAGAAAGACAGCAGGCAAGCTTAATTCCAAGCACTTCATCTTTTCTGCCTGCCATAAACATTTGCTGAGACAAAGAAGCATATTGTCTGACCATCTGCTTGAAATGGGAGGAGAAAAAAATAGGGAGAAAAGACACAAACAACTCATTGCCGTTGGAAGTAACAGATCCGGGTTTAAATCTAGGTTCTGCCCTGACTGACTGATTTGGGGCTCTGTGTGTAAAGCAGGGATGGCAATGCCTACCTCACAAGGCTGTTACAAGATGATCAATGAACTTGAAAATGCCATGCAGATATGAATTAGTATTGTTTTATATGGTTAGGAACAAAACTATCATTCCGCTCCTCATTCATTTCTGCGGTCCTGTTCTTTTTCTGGTTGTTTTTGACCTGCAGTATAGACAACTGTGGGGGACTGAATGGGAAATGTATTTTTTTTCCTCTTTAAAATTGAGGGGAACACACAGTTCCAAAGCCATTTTTTAATTTTTGGGAAATAGCAGTGGATTGACCCGTACTAGGTTATTTTACTGCAAAGCTATGTGAGACTAACCTCAATGATGCAATTGATTTTTTCATAGTTCCTTATGAAGCCCGTCAGGCAGCTTCCAGTGTCGAGTCCATTATTGCATGGAGAGCCATTGGCCCTTTTTATGACTGGCAATATAAGCAGGTTCATTAGCTCCCAGCACCCACACAATACAGAGAGCCAGGGTGGAGGGGGTAGGGCAGGCGCTGGGCAGAGGATTTTTTCTTCCTGCTTATTAGTACTTTTTAATGGACAGTAAATCACCACCTTCACTTGTCTGCCACGGACTCCTTTCCCAAGGAATAAACACACACAAAGGGCCTTAGTGACCTGTTCTTTCCCTTCTCAGTGTGGTTATCTAAAGTTCACAGTGGCAAAGGCAAGAAATGTTTGGAGAACATGGGAAAAGTCAGCTCGGCTTGGGTTTTTGCAGTTACTCCCTTCCCTGCTCTCTGGCATGGACACATAACATGAACTGGTCAGGGAATTTTTGCTCATTGAGTTAGTGTAAATATTTTTCAACTTAAGTGCACCTGTTCCGTGTATTTTAAACTGTATTCTCCTAAACAAAAGATAACTGGGGAGGTATTTAAATTCAGAGGCATTACCAAAAACAAAAACTAAAAGCTATGAAACTATTTTTCTCTTGATCCTGTCAACCAAATTTTGGGGGGAAGTACAATTAAAATTCACTGTGACATTCTCTAGTCCCTCAATAGGTGAGTTCACAAAAGCCAAGATGGATTTCAGATGGCCTGAAAATCCCAGGGATTCTGATTCCTTGACTTGGATTCTATAGTTCAATATTTTATTCACTTTTAAAATTTCATCGTTTCTTGTTATATATGAAATATATCTTCTTGGAAAAGATATGATATGCAGGATAGTAAGAAACTTATAAAATTATCTCCTCTATAGTGTAGCGTTTCAAACATTCTTGTGCGTGAATTTAGCCGTGCATACGGATTTTGTTCGGTGTTCCATGTACACTGGGTGCAGTGTTCTGATTAATGAGCAGAGTGTAGTCACCGTTTTCAGTGCGCACATATTGTAAAATTTCAGGGATCCCCTGTGAAAGTGTCCTGTTGCCTTCAGCACCGTCTTCTCCTCCCTTGCTCCCTCTTTCTCACCCTTTTGCTATTCAAATAGGAATGCAGCACACATCCGTGAAGAAGGCATAGGGTGTAATGTGCAGGCACACGGTTTGTGGGATCTGATTCTTAACGCCTGCTCTGTAGACTCTGCAGATGGCTGAGACCTGGGACATGTTTCAGAAGTGCCCTGAGCCTCTAGCTCCTTCACGTGCAAACGGGGGTAATACTCCATGGGGTTTTGTGAGGATAAACAACAACACCCTTTGCAGAGGTCCACTCTGTTCTTGCAACGCAGTAAAGACATTGTAGCGGTGGGCATGCTACAGCAGTTCAACATGTAATAGTGCATTGTCTGTTTCTTTGGGATAGACAGTTAGAAGCAGACCTGCTGTTTTCCTGGTAGGAGTCTTACTTCTGAAAAACAGCCAATGGGATGCACACTCCTCATTTGTCTTCCACAAAGCCTGTGTCAATTTATATCGTAAATAGTGTGGTTAGGGACTATTTTTCACTTATGCTCATGAACATGAGGTGTTTCCATTGATAAAAAAATTTGGTAAATGATTTTCTCATTATTAATTTCCATATCTTGCTTACCAGTGAGATTGCCCTCTCCTATGTGTTTACTCAGCCTCTGTGTTTCTTTTTTAGTGGCTTGTTATGTAGGCCTCAACTTGTTTTTCTGTTGACAACACCTTCTCTAGTAAGAATTGTAATCTTTTTTGTGACATAGTTGCAAATATATATTTTTTCAAATTGTCAACTTTTCATCCTTGTCCATGTTTGCTTTTACACAGCCATACAGGTTCGAAAATTATTTGTGTCATCGAATCTATTAGGCTTTTTCTCTAAGATTTCCGCCTTGGAGGTCATAGTTGGAAAGAATTTCTCCATGCTCCAGGAGGAATGAGAATGCGTTCGGATTTGCTGGTTTTCGTGCTGTATTTATTTAGAATTGCCAAGGAGCATCTGCTTTTGTGAAAAGATTTCAAAAGTGTTACACACTTAAACCAACTGTGCTAAATATTGATGTCAGCATCCAAAGATTAGTGTAGTTTTAGGGGTTAAGAATTGACGAGAACATTCCCAAGTATCAGCGTAAATATTGTGGTGGTAGTGTTTACGCTGAGGCCAACTGCCTCCATTATGGGTTATGTTAAATCACACATTTCCAGGCACCTGGTGGTATACATATTAGATTTTGCCTAGGTGACACCGTGGTTTCTGACTGAGCCCGGCTTGTCAGATTTCCTATTAATTTTGGAAGATATCCGTTGCTTCTATGAAACTCTTTTATTGCCTAAGATAAATAAAAGGAACAAATGGACAGGCATGTGAATAGACATAAAACAGCTGACTAAAAATAATCAGGGATAAAGAATATTTCAACAGATGAACCAACAAACTGTATCAGATATCTATCATTATAGAAATACATTTACAAATTTACCATCTACAGAAAAATTAAGAATATGTATTATTTTAAAAAGCACATAGTATATCTAGCAAGGGTAAATGGAACAAGACACAAAATCCCAACAGAAGGAATGCACAGAGGATGTAATGACAGATGGCATCAACATGAAAAAGATCTTAAGATGATATTAGGTGCCATTACATCAATAAATTTGAAAGCCGAAAAGACTTGGCCAGATTCATAGATCCGGTGGGTTTTCCCGGTAAGGTTTTTGTCCTCCCTGACTCAGTGATTTCTAGGTAAGTCAAAGCACGCTCTGGCATTAACATGGCCTCTGCTGCTTCATCTCAGCCCTGGGACAGTGGCAGCTTTCTGGAGCTTTACTTGATTTGTAGGAATTTCTCTAACTTTTTGGTTATTCTTGTTTTCTTTGACGACGTGAACCCCTTCCTGTTTTCTCCATCTCAGAAGTGGATTACGGTTCAGATGAAATACTTTGGCAGAGCGATTGATGCTACTTGGAATACCACTTGGAATCAATGGATTTGATGACAAAATTTTAGCACCTAATACAAGAGATAAAGAATTTAAGGCACATGCGTCTAAACCATTTAAGGACAAATTTCTTCCCTGTGGGACAGCAACGCGTCTCCGTCCTTCGCGGTTCCTGGCTCACGCATCAGCGCGGCACCCGCGCGGAGGGTACAATGTGCGCTCACAGATGTGCGCGGCGGGACAGGCTGGGATCCAAACGCACTTTATAAAGTTGGTTATGGAAGCAAGGGGGAGTAGGTACTATGAACTTGGGAAGCAGCAGGTTTCGATTTTCGACGGAACTACTGTCTTCTCTTCCAGGATTTTCTCTTACTCCTGTGATTCAATCGCGTTTTTCATCAGGGTCACACACAATATGATCGTATCCTTTAAGACGATTGCTTCTTACGAGGTGGAACGCTGCTGCTGTGTGCTGCCGTTCGGAGCCGCACGGGGTGGGCCTCGCTCCCTGACCCGAGGCTGGCTCCCGTGCCGCGTTCACATCTGCCCCCCGGACTGGAAGGCATCGCACTCAGGTGCGTGGGGTCGCAGACCACCGCGACTATGTGTCCTACATGTCAGAAAAGGCAAAGGGGCTGTGATGCATGAGTGGCTATGAAGTGCGAAGTTCTTAGTTTGTGAGTGCTTTCTCCAGTGCTTTGCTTTGCTTGCTTGCTTGCTTTTTTAAAAGATTTTATTTATTTATCTGACACAGAGAGAGACAGCGAGAGAGGGAACACAAGCAGGGGGAGAGGGAACACAAGCAGGGGGAGAGTGAGAAGGGGAAGCAGCCCCCCCCCCCAGCAGTGAGCCAGATGCGGGGCTTGATCCCAAGACCCTGTGATCATGACCTGATGCGAAGGCAGAGGCCTAAGGACTGAGCCACCCAGGTGCCCCTCTCCAGTGCTTTTCTGATCAACAACATCTTATGGAATTTTCATAGAAAGTCGTGCTGGCTTCCAAAGTTCTCTGGCAAATATCGGCAAAGCAATTTAATAGTTTGTTTTTGAAACCTAAACAAAATGAATGATTTTCTTAGTTCTTCCACTCTAATATCTCCAACAGCAACTCTGATCCTTTTGGGAAACAATGGCGAGTAAATTACTAAAATAAAATAAATGTTTTAGATTCTTCTCCCCACTCTTCTCTCTCTGAAACCACAGATACACACACACACACACACACACACACACACACACAATTTCTGAAGGTATACAGCATGTGTGTGTTTGGTTTGAGGGGAAGGGAAGGGACCGTGGCCTTCAGATGGCATGAGGTCAGGAAGCAGGCTGTGCAGGGGCCAACCACAGGCCCATGACATGGTCTGCGGGCCAGATGGCCGCACCTGTGCTGCTTGTGCCCCCAGTGTGGTCACCTCGTGGTCCACAAGACAGATGCTAGAACTGCCATCATGCCAACGCATGAATAAGGAGGAAAGGAAGAGACCAGTACTCACCACTGGAGTGCGGCAGCCCAGGCTGCTTTTCCAGACACCTCGCTCGACAGCCACAGCTTATGTCTTACTGACAATTCTGCTCCAAAAGGAGATGGGCAAAATATTTGTTGAGAAACTTGCTACCCTTATCAATATAGGGGTTCTGTTAGTGGGGAAAAAGGCAAAATGAGTATCAGGCAGCCACCAGCAGTTTTCCACCTCCCATACGTGCCTGTTGGGTTTTGTGCCATCATACAGATCACTTATTTAAAACAATAATTAGAAAAAAACTAACGTTACAAGATAGTAAAATAAATGACAGTGGGAGAAGATAACAGAATAAATAAAAGAACTAAGGCAATAAGAAACTCAAGCCCAGCATGCCTGGCTGAGCTGCAGCCACCAAGCTGGGGAGGGTCGGGGTTCCAGGGTCAATGGAGACGCCAGGTTTGAGGGCCTGGGTACTTCAGTCATGGTGGTTGGAGGATGTTCTGTTTTTCGGCGACATATCATGGGGCCTACTGGGGCCTCTCCTCTGAGAAGACGTGGCCTATAATGCATTAACGCTCCTCCGGCTGCATGGTAGGAGCCTTTCCTCGCTGTGATCACTTCCCGTTTGCTGGAACCAGCGTTCTATCTAACTCCTAGAAGGAACCTGGGAAATAGTTTTTGAATTAATGAGTACAAATATTCTAAAGATTCCCTAAACTCTAAGGTATGTTGATTTAATAAATATTACATTAATTTAAGCCTTAAATTTGTTGTCTAGATTTGACATAAGAAATGTCATGCAACACTGTAATAAGCCACCACACTGATTTTTTTTCCTAAAATTATGGGGTTTAAAAACATATGAATATGTTTTGAGAGAAAGAAGTCTAAATAAGAAAAAATAAGGTAATTAATGCTATACCTATCTATGATTAAAAAGAAATAAAAACAACACAGGTGCCCAGTTTGAAAAGTAAAAGTGTCAAACAGAGTAGAAGTCCCATTTCCCATTCTGGGCTCTCTCTCCAGGGATGATGGTCACCTGTTCTGTATTTTCTTCCTCCAACATTACTCCAGCTTATGCATCTACCCCCCCCCCACTATCAACTGTCTCTATCATCTACTCATCCTTTTAAATTGATATAAAATATTTATTTTGTTAATTTACTGTGTTTGGAAGAACTTTCCATTTCAGCACAACAGACCCATTTTATGCTTTTTAAACACGAACATATACAGACACTGGATGATATACGTGTAGGTAAAAAACAGCAAAATGAACAGAAAGCTGTGACATAATACACAAATTTGTGTGTCCTCCTTGAGCAGGGACTTCAGTAATTTTCCCTACGTGACCCTAATTTCAGAGGCTCACATCACATATTATTAAACAGTTTCATTCTGAAGGACACTTGATGGTTTTTAATTGCCTTGCTATTATAAACCATGATTTAAATAAATGAATATTCATATATGACACCACACATTTAGGATTTTATCAATAAGATACATTGATAATAGAATTCATGTATTAAAAAGTGCTTGTAATGGGTATTTCAGTTGATATGGCCAAACTGTGTTTTCTAAAGTTTGGTCCAATCTACTCTCTCACATACCCATTTGTAGGAGTGAGTGTCCACTCTGCAATGTTGCACCTGGAGCAAGTTAAAAAGTATCTGTTAAAAAGTACCTAGTTAAAAAGTAAAGTAGTTAAAAGTTAAAAGTTAAAAAGTAAACTAGTGGTACTTATTTGAGATTCCACTGACTGTCCACATTTATGAGTGAATAAACATTGGTACGATACTAACTGATCTTACTTGAGAAGTTTTCATTTATTTCAATGTACTTTGGGGGTTTTAATAAATTTTCTAATTGGTTATTCCTGGTTTATTGAAAATAATTGCAACTAAATTTTAGACCTTGTCACCTCTCTACTTGCTCTAACTTTTCTAACGTTTTTGTTAATTCTCTGAGGTTCCATATATACACACACACACACACACACACACACATATGTGTGTGTGTGTGTATCTGATAGGAGATAGATGTATATATCAGTTTACACAGGTTATTAATATATTAGTTTTACATATCAGCAAACATAAATGTATGTGAGTTTGTGTGTACATGTGTGTGTGAGAGAGACACAGAGAGAGTTTATGAAGCTATCACTTTCTTTTATTTTTTTTTTATTTTTATTTTTTAAAGATTTTATTTATTTATTCGACAGAGACAGAGACAGCCAGCGAGAGAGGGAACACAAGCAGGGGGAGTGGGAGAGGAAGAAGCAGGCTCATAGCAGAGGAGCCTGATGTGGGGCTCGATCCCATAACGCCGGGATCACGCCCTGAGCCGAAGGCAGACGCTTAACCGCTGTGCCACCCAGGCGCCCCCTATCACTTTCTTTTAAACTTGGTTGTTTTTTTCTTGTTATTGCTGTGTAAGAATTTTCTCAAAAACCTTTACAGAGTCTGTTGTTATATTGCATTTCTTTTTGATCTAATAATAAAAGCATATTAATGAATTTTCTAAAAATAAAGCATCCTTGAATTTCACAAATCTAGCTCATTTGGTCATGGTGTATTAATTTTTAAATAATGCTAAATTTCATTATGTTTTATTCATATTTTTTCCTAAGTAATCCTACACGAGACTGGTTGCAGTATTCTATTGATCTGCAATTTTCTGAGATCATTGGTAGAGGGATTCTTTTAAAGACTATCAAAAGTTTTTCTTTTTCCAGTGGTATGAAATAGCCAAATTACCACTGAAATGATTTCACTGTTGGAAGTTTCAAATGACTTTTATATGAAACCATATGGACCTTATTCTTTGAAGAAAAATGTATAACTGAACTCTTTTTAATGCCTTACATTATTTCTGTTTTGTTTCTAGTTTCTAGTATCTCTTGAAGCAATTGTGGTATTTCCGCATAAATTATGTTTCATAGAAATTTTTAAGTAATTTTTATAAAATATATACACTTATTAAAAAATCCTTTGAGGTTGTAATTATATTCCCCTTTACTGTCATGACTTTTGTGGCTTGATTAGTGCTTTCTCCTTTTCAAAAATAATTATTCTCAGCTGGTGGTTGATCCATTTACTGCAGGGCTTTTTGTTTGTTTCATCTTTCTTGCCTTTGTTGGTTTCCCCAATTATTCTGATTTCCTTGCTTTAATGTTGTTGCTCTTTAAAAAAAAAAACACCCAAAACTTATGCACTACATGGTAAGCACAGTTAAAGAAAAAAAAAAAAAAACTACTTCTATTTATTTGTGTAATAATTTTAGACTATGAATTTTCCTATAAGTGTAGTTTTAGCCATATCCAATAAACTTTAATGCATAAAGTTTTCATTATCAAGCAAAAATAATTTATGCATCTTTAGTCTAAGTATTGTTTACTAAGGTTTTAAAACTTCCAGAAAACTATTTTTTTGTCTATTTTTACAGTTATTTTATAATTTTATTCCCCATGGTCAGAGAACACTATTTATATTCTTTTTGCATTTTGGAATTTATTTGGTCTCTTTTATGATTACATATGTTTACAATTTTGATCCGATGTTTTATAAAACTTGAAAGTATATTTCCATCAAGATGTTTTTTATTAAGTATCCATTAATTTAATCTCATATATTATGCTCTTTTGATTCCTTACGCATTTTCTTACTCTTGTGTTCTTGCTTTCCCAGGGACTAGAACTGCAATTTGCTACAATTCCTGAAATGTGTGATTTTTGACTTAGACTGCTGTTTATCTGCTACATAAATACTTATGCAGAGAACGTCACTGAACATTGTGCCCCTCGTTATTATACAGTGCTTCACTTGATCTCGTTTCACACGTTCCGCGTGTGGAAAACTCACTCAGCTTTCTTTTTGTGAAGACTTTTCCTGGGGATTTTTGGTAAACTTTTGTATTTAACAAATAATAATATTTCATTTTTTAGTTCTGTCTTTTCGGTCAGCTTTATTTTTAATAAGCTTATGCCATATTTATTTATTGTTATAGAGTTGACAGTTGGGCTTAATTCTGAAATCCTGAGTTTGTTGTGTTTTTGATTACCTTACATTCAATTAGATTGCAGATTTAATAATAAGGCTCAACACACTCCACAAGAGAAAATTGGTTTCTCCCATTAGGTCCTGCAAGAGCCAGAAACATTAATGTTAGCATTTGAAAAACTGATTCTATGCTGCATGTAGTAATGCCGATGTTCTCTATCAAGTAGGCTTGCTAATTCAGCAAGCAATAATTCACCCCCCTAAATTGCATGAAGTACCTGGCCTTATTAAGTAAGCATAGCCTATGTTTGTTTTTTGTATTAGATCCTTATTGATTAAAGTTGATATTTGGGAAGAAAAAGAGGTCAGTTGAAGTGCTTGGCCATTCTTTCTACATCAGAGCGCATTCCTAGGCTTATATCAAAAATAGAAAATCACATTCTGAAATCAATTTCCAAGATTATTAATGTTATATGCTACTAATCATGCCGTGTACTCCAAAGAAAAAAATTATGAATAATGGCCCCAAATTAGTCACTGAGAGTAGTAACAGAAACGAAAAAGGTCTGTTTATTCTGGAAGTAATTTGTGGTGCTTTTGGCGATTGATAGAAATTTCTTGTTATTAAGCACTAATTAGTTTGTCAGCTAGTTTACTTTATGGACTTGCTGGATGTTCTTTTTTCTCATAAATATTTTATTACTTTGGTTAAGTAATTAAAGTTTCCTAAATAGCTTGTGTTTTGCTGTGCAGCTTATCTATGAATTACAATGAACTTGGTGTGAGCTTCTTTCAGAGGATCTATTTCTGAAAACCACAAGCTACACCCGGGAGACGCTTCCCAACCCCGCTTCCCTCCACCGCCCGTGCCCGCGCCCCGCCAGCGCCCACCCAGGAAGTGGCGCCTCCTGCCTGTGCAGCTCCAAGAGCTGCTGTCCCACTGCTTCCTGCTGGGGCTGCAAAAAACTACGCCTTCTGCAGATGGCGCTTCCACAAGGTTCTGGGCGTTGGAACAGAATCTGGGGGAGAGCTGGTGCCAAGGCTCTGCAGCACGTGACACACGTCCCTGCTCTGATCACTGTATCAATGCCCTGTTCCTTTCTTGTTTTTATTTCGTCATTGCATTGGAGAGCATTAAAACGGACGCACATGGATACCGCTGAGACAGAGTACGTGCAGGAAGAGAACCTTATTGTCCTAGAAAGACACGCAGGAGGCAGTGAAAAGGCTGGGCCTCACTCTGCGGAGGGACACCTTCTTCCTGCGGCTGGGCGTGTCCCCGGCAGCGGACAGGGAAGAAGCTCAAACCATGCTCTGGTCTTTGTCCCTCTGCTGCTGCACCAGCCTCTATACACTGGCTCCACAGTCCATAAGCAGTCATAATCTGCCTGTTCTTTTGTCACTTGCCTTTGGAGAGTCTGGGGCCTCCTTCACCTGCGGGGTTCCGTCCAGACGTCGCAGATGCTGAGCCCTCCTGGCGCCCCCCAAGCCTGCTCTCCACTCCCACCAAACGGAACGGCTGATTCAGAATAAGGCTTCTCTGCTCTTCTTTTAGTTTTATTTGTATTTGTGTTTGCTTGTTTTAAAATTTTTTAAATAATTGCCCTACATCCCGTTCAGAGTGGCTTCACATTCTCCCCAAATAGTTCTTCTTGGAAATTTACAATGCTTATAAACCCATTATGAATGCTTCATCATTTTCTGGAACTCCAGGTTCCAAGTAAACTAGATACAGGGTCAACTCATTTGAAATCAAATTGGCGAGTGGTATTTTGTTGTTCTTGTTATAAATTTGAAATTACAATTGAAACTCTACATCTGGTTTTCAACAGCAGCCCCATTGAATAGCATGCGCTTGAACTGTCAGTAGCGAGGGTATATGAACAGTTCGTTTTTCATGTGTATCTTTCGTTGAAATAAAGTTTGGTTTCAAGCAAGAATGTTTAGAGCTTTTAAGACTTCAGTTCTTGGCATAACAGTACACTTGATGGGGAACCATAAACAACATGGCGGGAGCAGATTCCCCAGTGGATCTCTCACCACTTGTACAGGGTTGCTTTATCAAGCTAATGACTTGGAGGTAGGACTCTCTTGTTGTTGGGTGCATTGCGTGGGCAGCATTTTCTAGAGCATTGTACGGTAGCAACTAGAAAAGGCAGTATATTTTCCTAATGTTTGTCTGGTAATAGCACTACGGTATTATTGTTGAAGGATTTTTTTTTTTAATCATGTATGAGTGTTTTTTAAAATCATGTTTTTGTATACAAGTGAGTACAATTGTATTAGTGTTGTGGCAACGCCTATTTTCAATTGTAAATAGTTAAGTATGCACCCGAGGCAAGACTTCTGATTTTTTGCAGGGCTCAGTCTTAGTTTTTACTTTTATTCTAGAACATTAGGATTTGCTTGCCTTTTATGGACCTTCACTCTGAGTTAGGTGTGTAGGGGTGTACTGATAGTTTATGCATATATACTACAGGTAGTTATGTAAATGATAAAAAGCTATGTTCAAGGGGAAAAAACAAACAGTGGGCTTGGGTTGTCCTTTCCACTACTGAGTTTTTCCCCTCCTCTGGATCTTTTTCTTTATCCATAAAATAATGGCATTTCAGCAGATGTCTTACCAGCTTCTGGCATTAGTTATCTGTGTTCTTCATTTTTGGTGAATAAAGAATCATCCCATTCTTTTTCCACATTAGACATCTAACAAATATAAAATTGTAAAATACTAAAACATACTAAACACCATAATGACATTAAACATATTTAAAAACTTCTTTCAAAATTCAAAGAAAGGGTGCACCATAGCCAATAGGAATCCAATAATGAACTTGATCAGTTTACAAAGTTATTCCCAGTAAAAATTCAGAAGTTGAACTTATGTATTAATAGAACTAATCTATTTATATATACTAATCTATTTATATATATAATATAATATATTATATTATATATAATCTATATATAATATAATATATTGTATTACATATAATCTATATATATATACATTTCTATTTTTATTAAAGTATGTGAGTATTTGAAGTGAAAGAACATTCCATATTTAGAATGAAATTTTCTAAAAATGTTACTTTTTTTTAACCATGGCCAATTGGAAAACTCATTCCTGTAAATAATTGTAAACCTTGCAAGTGTTTATCCTGGCATTATTTTAACTCTCTCTTGTATTATCTCTTCATTAATTTTCTTTGGTAATTAAAAAAAATTGAATTATAACAATGATAGTGGCATCCTTCTATGAGTTAATATTTAGCAATGACATTTCCAACATCTGGGCAGTGAATAGCTATTTATTTGGTTTTTAGTGATTCTTCATAAATATTCAACAAATGAATAATAAAGGATAATTTTATTTGCCAGCTATGGAACTATTCTCCAGCAACATTTTTCTTTGATCTTTGCCTGATTTTCTTCTTGTAAAAATTTGACTTTTGACCTTTATTGGCAGCTTGTTTTTTATAATCACTTAGTAAAACCTGAATTTTTTTCTAAAAATCCTAGTCTTCTAATCTGGAAAGAGCTAATGAATTCCCAGGTGAACTTCTATTCTGTTGCCTGAGCTTATTTTTTTTAAAGGTTTTTAAATAAACATAAGAAAGTATATATAAAAATAATTGTTATCCTCCACATACAAAATTCCTATTAAAGGATGCTATCTGCACCCACTAACCTTGCTGCTATCATTCAGGGCATATTTAGAACACCTTCAAAATTAGTTTTGGATCCTGAAACACAGTTGTCTGAATGTTCTAAGTGGTAGTTGACTTTTGTCTTGTGTGTGTCTGTGTATGTGTGCATTGTGTTAACAATCTACTATTATCCAGAGCCCAAAGAGCTTGGCAGTCAACCCATATAATACTATCTGGGACCAGAAATGAGATGTACTTATAAAATAATGAAATTTATTTCATTTGGTCTTCTGAACGCTTCCTGAAGGTAATTCACTCAGAAGCATTATAAGACCACTTTGAACAATGCAGCTTCATTGTAACGAGTGCACAATCTTTTATAATGAATACATTAAATAGAGTTGTCGGTGTAGAACATCAATGTAGGTTGGCTTAAGTAAAAACATAATCTATCGGATCAAGCGACCAAAGAGGCTGGCTCCATGCATGGCTGGACCAAAGGATCCAAACGTTCCCTGCTCTTGTTTCTACCTTTCAGCCTACCTTCAATGATGTTGACTCCACTTCAGCTCTGTAACCAGAAGTCCAAGTCCAACGGGGAAGATTTTGCCTCTACATGTTTGCTTCAGAAAGATGCTGTGACCCACACTCACAGGATCAAATTGGATCCAGGGGGATGGCATCACATTTTTTGACAGATCCTAGGCCGTGTATCTATCACTAAATCAACTGGGCAAGGGCAGTTTAATGTTTCATTGGCCAGATTCGTGCCACAGTCTCCATTCCTTGGCTGGTGTTGAGGCCTCACTCCAATGTCAGAAGCAGAGGAGCAGGGCACCTGCTTGTTTCCTCAAAGCAGATCTATTAACTTAATAAAAGAAAATGGATGTTGGCTTTGGTGGAGCGACCAAATAGACTACAAAGTGATGCATTTGAAGCCAAAGTTTTTGGCTTACATTGTTTTGTTTTGTTTTGCTTTTAGAGAAAGAGTGTGAGCATGGGAGCAGGGGGTGGGGAGGGGCAGAGGGAGAGGGAAAGAGAGAATCTTAATCAGGCTCCACCCAGTGGGAGCCCAATGCAGGATTCAATCTCACCACCCTGAGATTATGACCTGAGCCAAAATCAAGAGTCAGACGCTTAACCAACTGAGCCATCTTGGTACCCCTGGCTTATATTGTTTCTTGTCATTATTGTATAGTAACCAATAATATGAGAATTTACATATAAAAGTCTGCATAAAAGTTAGTTTTAAAATTAGTTTTATTAAAAGTGTTAAATATGCAGATTCAAATTCGTGCTCATAATAAATTTTATTATTTCCTCTCCATTCATCATACTCTGTAGAAAAACCGGATAAGGAGCTGGCTATTATTATTTCTTTATTTGTTTTTTAGGAAAACTGTACTTACTTAGGCATTAGCTTCATGTTTAGAGATTTTCCCAGTATGACTTGAAAATTAATTATTGTAAATTTAGTTAAAATCTATAGGCTATCCATACTTTTCATGCATTGTGTTAGAAGTTTCATTGTTTGAGGCTTTACTTTCTCTTACAATCAACTTGTTCTTGTATTTTTATCTGATAAGATACAGGCTAATACTTGGAGAATTTATTATTAGATAAGTGACAATTTAGCATCCATTTCTTTTTTTCCAGACTCTATATTTGGATTAATTCCCAAAGCATCCTTTATCTTAGGGAAGTCACTAGACGATTCACTATTTCTTTCTTTTCATTATAAAGTCATATAATACCACTTATTTTCTATTTCTTATTTTACTAATCTGTTCAATCCCTTATATCAGGAAGGTGTCCTGAGAGAACACAAAGAAAGAGGTAGCAGAGATAAAAGAGGAAACAACCTTGCTTACCAAGGAAACAGGAGTAGGTTTTTTGAGGACTGATTGGTCAAATTTTGCAGTATGGGTATTTGCGTTATATAGTAAGTGGAATTACATTGACTGCCTCAGATATGTATTCTTCTTCTCTAGATTTTTAATATTAACGTATAAGAAAGCATTGAAATCTAATAAACATCATCTTCTTGGTATAAAAGACATTATCTCATTCTTCTTTTAATGGATTTTGAAAAAAGGTGTAGACTGACGATCTAAAGTAAAAAGCACATTTTTATTTTGCTTTTGTTATTGAGTTTATTTTTTGGTCTTTCATGTTATTTACATACTTCTAAAAATCCTATTGAAATGATTTTAATGGGTAAAAATTGAGAAGAAGAAAGTCATTATTGTATATAATTTGTTCTCACTATTTTAACAGTTATGTATGGAAAACACAACCATTAGCTAGCTGCTAATATATAAAATTGGAAACTTCTCTATTTCTATAATGAAAAGCTTTAAGGAAATATTCCTCAGATAAGAAGAGAAGAAATCTTTTTATAGTAATGTGCCACTATTATTTCCTTTCACTACCTACTTGTAAAAATAACCAGTCACTAATCATGGGAGAGATAGTACATTCTCACCAAAGATTCATGTGCTCCTATTTCTTTTTCAGGTTCTTGTGTGGGACCTTCTGTGTGGCTCTGTGAGCTGAGAGAGTCCATGGTGGTGAAGACCAGGTGCCTTTCTGTAACTCTCTTCCTTGCTCACAAAGATCTTGAAGGCCACCTGTGCCACAAGGCACAGCCACGGGGTGGAGGACAGCTGGTCTACCTAATTTGGACTACACACGAGTGACAAATACAATTATATTTTGTTAAACTACTGATGTTTTGAGACCTGGGCACCCTGGCAGGTAAAATTAATCCAGATTCACACATCAAATTTTATTTAAAATATTTGTCTGACTTTCAATTTTAAATGTCTCATGTAAAATTCTTGTAAACAGAACTTAGGGAAAAAATGAAGACAAACACTTGGTACCATCCACAGTTAGTGCTGTAATTCTTGTGATGGTCCAAACACATTGCCCATTTATATCTCTCAAGACTCCCAGGATATGAGATTGCGGCTCCAGATAGCCATGCCAGCTCTATTTTCATTTTCAAAATCGTTGCTACTAAGAAAAGTGTAAAGTTCTCTGGCATTGCTTTATTTGCACTGATTAATAGTGATCAAAATTTTGTCTTGGAGTTACAAGTAAGTGATACTTCAAATTGAACTGTATTTTGTTGTTTTCGTTTGTTCCTCTTTATAGCAGGCTAATACTTTTCCTACTAATTTAATTTTAATTATGAAACATTCCAGAAGTATGAAGGGTTATAAGAAAAGTAAAATAAAGAATACTAGTGAACCTATCATCCAGATTAAGAAATAATAAATGCAAAGGCCTGTTAAAACTTTATAGCTCTCATTATACAATCAGCCATATTTCCCGCCTGACTTTCTAAAATTAACCATGATCTTGAATTGGGTGTTTAACATTCGGATTTATTTCTTTATATATTTGCTTCCCACATACATAAATCACACAACTTATGGTATATCTGTGTTGCTATAGAGCATTAATTTACTCGTTTTTGTTGTGTCGAGTATTCTGTGCTCTAATTTAATTTTGTGCCAGTTCTTAGCAAGTAGTGGGTATCTGATAAATATTTTTAAAATTGAATTGGAGAAATGTCATGCATTGCTTAATTTAGGATTCACAAAGTTACCTAAAATATTTGTGTTAATTTTCATATATATTCTCTTGGGATTATTTGAGATTATTTTTCTTTCTCCTCTGAGAGTGGCTTTCTTCTTGCTTAAACGTTCTATGTCTAGATCTTAAAAATCAGAAATATTTACTCTCCTAAAAATTAGATAACAACTATTGTTCTAACAGTCAATATTTAAATTTATAATCTAGTTACTACATACATTTTAGCTGCAACCCATACTATACTTAAGATCCTTCAGTATGTTGAGGAATATGGTTGAATACTACAATTTAGCAATTTATAATTTGAAAACTGAAATGTGATATACAACAAAGTAAGAAGCACTGGTCAGGACATGGAGAAATTGGACCTCTCAGACCTTGCTGATGGGATTGAAAAATGGTGCAGCCACTTTGGAAAACAGTTTGGGGGAATCCTTAAAATGTTAAACATACATTTACCATACAATCTTGTAATCCTACCTCTAGGTGTTTCCCTTAGAGTATTGAAAATATATATTCACACAAAATATCTGTACAGGAATGTATGACAGTATTATACATAATAGGTAAGAAGAAGAGAACAACTCAAATGTTTATCAACTGATGAATGGATAAATCAAATATAGTATCTCCATAAGATGGGATATTATTCAGCCATAAAAGTGAATGAAATACTGGCACATGCTACAAGTTGGAGGGGCCTTGAAAGCATTAGGCTGAGTGAAAGAAGTAAGAAACAAACAAACAAATATTGTTTGACTGTATGATTCCACTTTTATGAAATGTTCAGAATAACCATATCCATGGAAACTTGTACATTGATTAGTGTTCGCTAGAGGTGGGAGGAGAGTGGGGGATGACTGCTAATGGGTATGGGGCTTATTGTGGGGATGATGAATGCTGTGAAATTAGATAGTGTTGATGGTTGCACACCTGGGTGAACATACTAACAGGTCATCCCCTCCCCTCATACTGTATACTTGAAAAAATGGATTTTATAGCATGTGAGTTATAGCTCAATAAATCTCTTATTTTAAAAATAAATTTAGAACTATATCATTGAAATGCAGAAATGTTTATTATTTCACTTATTTATTTGATCACTTTATTGGATTATGCATTGATATATTTCTTTTCCAATGCCCATTTAGCGAATATTTGTTAATTTATACTCAGTAAGAAGCTATGTCTTATATAAAAGTGTGCACATTTATCAGAAGCTATATTTAAAAATGATCCAGTATTACACTTACGCCATCACTCCTCAGAGCACTGTCATTTCCATCAGCTGTGGCTCTGAGACTTCTATTCCCCAAAAGGAATAATCAGGCTGATGAGAACAGATATTGCATACCTCACAGAGCTGCACCATCTGTCCCTAGACTTATTTTATGTGTGGTTAGATGATTTGAATCCCACACCTAAGCTTTCTAACTTTGCTCCTTGACTGATCTCCTTGACTAATTTAATATTGGCTCAAGAAAAAGACTTTGGGAGGGAGACTTCACGCCTCTGTATCACCAGAGTGAAAGGACCAGCTTCAAATAAATATTTTGGATATCACTTGTAGGCAGAGAAGTGTTGTCACTAATACATTGGAACTCAAGAGACATAGTCCACAATATTTCCAGACCAACTTTTGGGATACCAACACTTGCCCAGAGGTAGAGTCCTTCATCTGAGCTGTTTCTAGAATAAAGCAAGCACCATAAGATTCTGTACCAAGAAGGGGTATTTTGAGAATGCAAAGTCCCTTAGAATGCAGCCCATGAACTGTCTTCAGAAGCACCTGCCATATAAAAGGGTATTATCATTTATTTGGTAATAGAGACCAGATATCTTTTTAGAACAGAAGACCCTTGGCAGGAAGTCACAGGATACTGTCAAATTTTCGGGAGGACACATAGGTGCTTGNNNNGTGTAGGGAAACAGTGATTCTGGAAATGGTGCATCTCTAGACAATTCTGTGAACTTTTGAATGGCTGCTCTGTGGACTTATACCAGCGATATCCGCTCTCATGCCACTGTCAGGGCACTCAGAGTCAATCAGGGCATATATATGACTATATAAGTAAGGTGCAATGAGGGAAAAACCGTAACCAAAGATAACATAAAGAACTAAGCAAGTTAAATGCATAAACAAGTACTACTTGCTGGGTGTGGAGGAGGAATTCTGGAAAAAGAAATATTATTGGACGTGAGCTGCATAAATGAGTGGAAAAGGAAGGGAGGGATGTTCGCATTAGAGAGAAACCAGGGCAAAGGCATGTTCATGTTTATGAACCAAACAAGTGATGAATGTGTAAAATGCCTGAGCAAGAGTGACTTTTGTGACCTAAAGCCAAGTTACAAAAGGCGTTGTAGATGCTAAGGATTCTCTTTCTTATTTTTGGAAAGAATGAGTGGCTATTTGAAGTGTTTTTATTTTTATTTTTTGTTTTTTTAAAGATTTTATTTATTTATTTGAGAGAGAGAGAGAGAGGGAGCCCAAGCAGGGGAAGTGGCAGGCAGACGGAGAGGGAGAAGAAAGCTCCCCGATGAGCAGGGAGCCTGATGCGGGGCTCGATCCCAGGACCCTGGCATCATGACCTGACCCAAAGGCAGACACCTAGCCGACTGAGCCACCCAGGGATCCCAGTAGTGCTTTTAATAATGAAAAATTTCAAACATACAGAAACAGGGAGAAAGTTACTATATACCTATCACATAGCTCCAAAAATTATCAACTCATGATTAGTATTGTTTATCTATACAAAACAACAAAAACGCACATTTTCTGTGTCTCCAAGATTATTCTGAAGTAAAGGCAAGGCATCAATATATTTTATCCATAAATATTTCAGTGTGTGTCTCTAAAACGCAAGGACTCTGAAAGATTATAACCATACCATGATCTGACCTGAAACAATAAAAACAAACTGCAGGACTAACAATATTGTTGGTGTTCAGTTGTCTCATGATTTTTAAAGTTATTTTTGAAGTTGGTATCAAAGTCAAGTTCAGACGTCATTACTGAATGTGACTCTAAAAACTTCTCAAGTTGACAGGCATGCCCAACTCATGTTTTCCTTACAATTTTAGTCATTGAAACTGGTTTCTCTGTCCTATAGACTCTCTGGGGAAATCACTAATCACATCCCTGTGGTGTCCTTCAATGCTCATCTCTCCCTGCATTTTCTGAGAATTGGTAGTGAGATCTAAAGGTTTAAGGTGAAATCAAATTTTGATAAGAATACCTCTTAGAGGGTGTCGTCTGTTTCTTTCCATCAGGAAACATGAATGGTTATCTTTCTTTCGTGATGGGAATGTTCATAACGATGTTTAAAACCTTGGTCTGCAGTTTCATTAGGTGTCATAAATGGTAATAACTTAATTATTATTCATTTATTCATTCTTCATTAATTAGCTGGGACACTTCCATGAAGGAAAACTTCTTCTTTTTTTTTTTTTTAAGATGTTATTTATTTATTTGACAGAGAGAGAGAGAGAGACAGCCAGCGAGAGACGGAACACAGGCAGGGGGAGTGGGAGAGGAAGAAGCAGGCTCCCAGCAGAGGAGCCTGATACGGGGCTCGATCCCAGAATGCTGGGATCACGCCCTGAGCCGAAGGCAGACGCCCAATGACTGAGCCCCCCGGGCGCCCCTGAAGGAAAACTTCTTATCAGGTTTGGTTATGCTGTGAGAGAGCTCATGAAAGAAAGGCAAAGTAAATGTTTGATTTTTATTTTTACTAGTTTCCAAACTAGTGAGTAGGTTCCCTAGTATCTTGACAAGGTGACAAAAAGCTTATTTTTTCATTTATTTTAGTATTTTTTAGAACTAAGAGATTTAAACATATTTGTGGCATTCAATCAACTATGGTTTACACTTAATGATGCACAGATTTTGACTATTTTTGGCTCGTAAGAGGCTCTCCAGTTTGGCTACCAGCTCTTTTAAGAAACATTTTTAATGAAAATATAAAATTCATATTATTGAATATTCATAAATTAAAGTACCCAGTTCAAGAAGAAGAATGTCACCAGAACCCTAGAGGTTGATGTTTGGTAAGTGCCAAGTATTGAGACGGGGGTGGAGGGTCGTGCTGGAGATAAGATTTCTGCCATTTCACAAAACCATTTTCATTCATCAGGAGGGGTATGCAAAAAATCTCTTGGGAACAGATCGGTTCATCTTCACTCGGTAGAACTGGAAGTCTAGGGTCTTCCTTCCATTAGCACAATCTGATATTGGAATGCACTGACAGGTTTCTAAAGGCATTCTAGGACCTGGAATAACTAATATTTGTAGATAATGAGCCATTTTTTAGGGAGGAAATTTTCCTTTTGTAACTTATTCTTGTAAGGAGAGCTCCCCCTTATGTAACCTATTCTGGACAAAGTGTCGCTTCTCCTATATGAGTCATAGCTCTGTATTCTAAATGGAATGTGATTTGCTAGTCTTAGGTGTTTCAGGGAATGAAATCAGTTAAGGAATTTGCAAACAAGAAAATAAGTTGTGGTGAAATGTGGGAAACCAATATTTATGAAAAACTATCGTGTGTCAGCTACTGCCTGCCTTTGGTGCTTTCCATGAGCTTCTCAGCTAGCCCTTACCAGAAGTCCCTGGGCAAGTAAAATTCTCCATTTTATAGAGAGAAAAACTGAGGTTTTCAAAAGAGTGAAGTGACCCATTCAAGAGCACACAATTGACAAGTGGCTGACACTAGAATTGAAATCCTTTAAACTGTAACACACTTTTCTTTTACAATGTACCTTCATTCCTCTTCACTCTCAGGCTGCAAGAAGAAAGATTGTACTAATAGTCTCTTAAAGTGGACTGGAAACTTGCCCCACAGTGTTATGCTACATCTCGCTGATAAAAATCAGTAAGTGTCCACAGGAGTCAATTCTATTAAATTTATAATGGTATGTGATCTCAAGTTATCAATACTTGTCTATATCTATACAAGTCACTAAAGATGTAGGAAAGACACTGGGAGATATTCTGTCCAATGCGTTGTCAATACTTACTCTGGCTAGAGGTTAATCGTTACAAAGGACTGTGAGGCTCATTTCATTATAATTGAAGTCACAGAACCAATCTCAAGAAAGGTCCAGAACGATGTTCCCACATGGCATGGGACATTAATCTATGGGAAAGCTGCTTCTCCTAGGGTTACTGGAAATAGGCAGAATCATTGGCGACATTTCTCTTGGATAATCTGGCTTCGAAAGTTCATTACACACCTGGAGTTTCACCAAGGATGTATGGCGAAAGAAGTAACAATCCCTCTCTGCTCTGCCATGGAGCCAGCTACTATCCCCACGCTCAGCAGCATCCAAAGGCAACACTGGTGGCTGAAGTAACTGTCAGAGGAGATGAGCATATTACCTTCGCTGAAGGGGGCTAAGCTTCAGTATTTCCTGTGGCTTCTGTTCCTTCCTGTATTTGCATCCCACACTGATTTTGCCAATATTTTCACATGAATAAATCAGTGTTTTGTTGAAGATTTTATCCCACATAGATAATTTTACTTATAATTAGTAAAATCTAGGGTTTTTACAAAAGATGTATTTATTTATTTTAGAGAGGGAGAGAGAGAGAGTGCATGTGAGTGAGGGAGGAGCAGAGGGAGAGGGAGAGAATCCTCAAGCAGATGCCCCAGTGAGCTCGGAGGCTGATGTGGGGCTCTATGCAGAGGCTTCATACAGGGCTCGACACTGGGCTCCATCCCAGGACCCTGAGATCATGACCTGAGCTGAAACCAAGAGTCAGAGTCTTCACCGACAGAGCCACCCAGGTGCCCCAGTACAATATGTTTTTTTTAACAAGACTAAGAGATTGTTTAAAAGATTTTATGTATTTATTTCACAGAGAGATAGTGAGAGAGCACGAGCAGGGGGAGCAGCAGAGGGAGAGGGAGAAGCAGGCTCCCTGAAGAGCAGGGAGCCCGATGCGGGACTTGATCCCAGGACCCCGGGATCATGACCTGAGCTGAAGGCAGACGCTTAACTGACTGAGCCACCCAGGCACCCCAAGACTAAGAGATTTATCAGAAACAAATTGTGAATTGAACGTTCTCTTCTGTGGGGCTGATACATAAATTCTTGTTTACCAAAATCAGAATGTAACAGGGAAACATTTTGGAACAGGTGGCAGAAACAGAGTTTTTCTTCTCAGTTTTAACATTTGAAAAAGTCTCACCCAGGGGACACCCCAGCTTAGACGTGGCACATGCACACGGCTCACTGTCTACACGAACAGCTGCTGCCCGGTGTCTTCATTCTCCAAGGACAGCCAGCTAATACCGCCATCAGTCCTCTTCTGTTGTAATTCGGTAACTGAAAATCAATTCATCCACAAGGAAATGGAATTGATGGAACATTATCTTTTAGATCCAAATGATCTTGTTTTCATCCTTTAAAGATAATCTCTGTCATCATTGCATATCCTTGTAGAGTATGTTCAAAGTGAGAGATAGTACCAGATAATCTAGGCAATTTGTCGTTGGATTATCATATGTTTAACCGAGAGTGCAGCTGTACTGAAGAGTTTCACTGGCCTTGAGAAGCATGATGGGGAGTTTGACGTCTTTATTTTTCATTTATCCCCATAAGAAAGCTAGAACTTGGGCAGCGGAAAAGGAAAGTCTGCAAAATCACAACCCTCTCTTTCTTCCAGTGCCATGTGACCTTTCAAGAAATTAGGAAATGGGTTATCTCCTTTCTCCACTTTGTCAAAACTTTGTCTCAGAAAAGACTTAATGGACAGGTATATGTGACCGATAATCGTATCACACCTCCCAGAATTGTTTTGCCTTAGATATGTGCTGTAACTTTAATATAAAAAGAAAGATTTCCTGAGGACTTTAGAAAATGTCTGTCCAGTCAAGGATATACTTTAGTAAACAGCAGCCTGTTTTGTCCACTTAAAAGAAACATTTTTAACATACACTCT